>NC_052318.1:28219004-28519004 GCF_016432855.1 Salvelinus namaycush
GAGTTTTCTAAAGGTAGAAGGCAGTCAAGAAATAGACTACTATTGATTGTAGAATTTGTGGTTGATTTTATATTTTGCTTATGTTAATTTCCTTAGTTATTTGTATTAGATTCATGCTTTTAATAGATTTAGGATTATAGAGTAAATGCATGACGTGATTCAAATCTATCATTTAAATGTGTGATATGTTTTTGTTCTGTTGCTGATACTTATGTCTGCTTGTTGTTCATTACGAGAGACATTTTATTTTGAAATCAAGTGGCGTTATTTTAGCTAGAATCTATATGGATCAATTGTGACTGATTACGGGAACTAGATAAGCCATATTCCTCTTTAATAGAGAAATCCTCTTTTTATATTTGATTGTTAGGCTAATTCTAAAAGTGTCAATTTGGTTTTCTAGGTTTTTCTTGTTTGCATTGAATTATAATTATTCTCCACCCACCCACCCTATAACACCCACACTGTTGCTCTATAGTATATATCTTTATGTTCTAGTATTGTAAACCACATGATTTCAACAAACATGGTGGTTACAAGGTTTGTTCAGTAGCTGTTAAGCAAATAACAGGAATGTATTGTTTACTGAATAGCACTATTTTATTAGACTTTTACTGAAATACGGCTACTACCACGTTCTCCCTCTTATGATTAAAGAGCCAGCAAACTCAGGGTGTGGTTACAAAAATAATTTAAGAGAAAACATTTCATTTAAAAACTCACAGAGAGTAAATCTACTACAATAATGACCAATCACATTTTTTCATTTTTTTAATCACAGATATTTGAATGCATACCTTCAGAAATTCTATATTTTCCAGATTCCACATACTCACATTGTCTGAATGTAACATTTACAATTCCCCTTGAACAAAAATACATTACAATCACTGTCTGTGCCTCTTACAAAAATACAGCACAATATATGGTTTTAAAGATACTTACAGGTATATAGTACAACACAAGTCCAGAAGGTTCGGTCTGTAGAATGTTCTAGAAAGTTTGTGATAGTTCCAAAAGCTCAAAACAGGCAGTTTTATGTACATAAAGACACACAGATACAGCCCTGAGGTATTAAAACATATTTGTGACTGTTAGCTTTGAGTTTGTGTCAACTTGTTAAGTTTTGGTGTCAGGCTCATGACTCAGTGTTGCTCATCATACAGGACATGAATTGAGCCCGCCATTTCTCAAACCCTGACTTGCTCTCTTTGTTCTTGTCAGTTTGTGTTTCAGTCAGTCGGAAATTGAATATCTGATCTGATTTTGAATTTATTTATTTGTCTTAGAGTTAAGTTATTACCAGAATTGTTGTACTATTTAGCATTTAGGAAGCGGTTTGGTTTATATGTGTGTAAAAAGTGCTGTAGAATGTGTTGGATGAAGGGTGGAGGGGATGAATCTTTAATCCACTCATCTTCCTCTGGATCTTCTTTTGTGCATTCTCTATTGGGTCAGATGAGCATGATCCATCTCTAGGATTTTCTTTGTCACTTACAGTCTTTTTATTCTGTCCATTCATGACAAGGATATCCGTAACTCTGTGTTTGGTTAATGATTAAAATAAACTTAACTTTCTCACACAATGAGAGGGAAGATTGTGTGTGTGTGTGTGTGTGTGTGTGTGTGTGTGTGTGTGTGTGTGTGTGTGTGTGTGTGTGTGTGTGTGTGTGTGTGTGTGTGTGTGTGTGTGTGTGTGTGTGTGTGTGTGTGTGTGTGTGTGTGTGTGTGTGTGTGTGTGTGTGAGAGAGAGAGAGAACACGCACACGTGTGTGTTCAGTGTGTGGGAAGTAAGTAAATTAAAGAGTTTGAAAGAGAAACTTATCGGTCCTATGAAGTCAACAGCCTTTGTGAACATACGGTTTGCACTTTGAGTTGTGTCTTGGAACATGCCATCCCCACACCACCGTTACAGATGTATCATTTTCACCTTTATAATCAGGAGTTGGAATGCTTTTAACAATGTTGGTAATGGGTTATAATTGACAAAGTTGTGCCACTAAAGAGTGTAAGGTCTTTAGTATGTATTTGTTTAGTGATTAATCACTAACTCCTGACTAGGGATGGGCCATTCTCTGTTCCAGAGCATTCTCTCTCTCTCTCTCTCTCTCTCTCTCTCTCTCTCTCTCTCTCTCTCTCTCTCTCTCTCTCTCTCTCTCTCTCTCTCTGCCTCTCTGCCTCTCTGCCTCTCTGCCTCTCTGCCTCTCTGCCTCTCTGCCTCTCTGCCTCTCTCTCTCTCTCTCTCTCTCTGCCGCTCTCGCTCTCTGTCTGTTCCTCTTCCTTTCTTCTGTGTGTGTGTGTGTGCGTGTGTGTGTGTGTGTGTGTGTGTGTGTGTGAGAGAGAGAGAGAGAGAGAGGTGGGGGGTGGTAGTGTGCTTGTAGTTGGTGGCTGAATCTTGTAAAGGGTTTTCCTAATATGGGCTGTCTTACAGCAGCCTCCTCATCCTATGGCTGGTAGAGGGCAGGGCCTTCCCCCTCTCTCAGCCAGTGATGACACAGGCACGACTCACTTCCTCATTAATTGGCTGAAACCAGTTCTTACAGGAACCGCTGGTGATAAATGTGAGAGTTCTGAGAAGTCATTCATTTCTCCTCGCTCGCTGCAGCAGAGAGGAGAGGAGCACTGCAGGGGAGTTGAACGGGTTTGCGGATGTGTGCGTGTATGTGTGCCAGAGTGTGTGTGTGGTTGCCAGAGCCGGAGTATGTGTGTGTGTGTGTGTATGTGTCTGTGGACTTAGAGGACAAGCCAACTTTTTCCCCTTTTCTTTTTATTCTCTCTCTTTTTGTTCTAAAACAAGCTGAAGTGTTAGAATATGTAGCTCTCAGTACATCCTGTACTTTTTCACTGTTTCTTTTTTTTTGGTCTGTTCTGAATTCCTGTCTGTGGGGATGAGCTGTTTGAATGCACAGTCTCTCTCGCTCTCTGTGTGGAAGAGGGAAGCAGGGAGAGAGGAAGGGAGCAGGAAGGCAGGACAGCATGTCTCCCTTTGTTGCTGCCCTTGGCTTGGTGGTGAGTAACAATGATGTGACGTGTTCTGTGTTCCCCTCCTCCCTCCCCTCTGTCTCTCTCCTTGCCGCCATCCCACCCACCCTCCCTCCTTCCCTCCCCTTCTTTTTCCCTCTATCTGTTGGCTGTGTGGCAGTGCTGTCCCAGTGCTGGGCTCCTCTCTACAGAAGCCCTTTAGGGAGTACTTGCAGGCCCAGAGAGCCAAGATGCACCACCACGCGGGAGAGGGGACCTCAGCCGTAAGTACCTCATCCAGGGGCCCATCCTCTACTATACTCTACTGCCTTCCTCTATTCACTACCTCCCTCATGGAGAGGCCCTCTCTCTAAAGAATGTTTCCCTCACTTTCTTTCTATCATTCTCTTAGACTCCCTCCACTTTTCTTTCTTTATCTTCTCTCTATCTCGCTCTCTCTTTTTTGTCTCCCTCTCTTTCAGTAATTTACTTTTTTTATTATTCACTTTCCTTTCAATCTCATTTTCTTCTCTCTTTTTCACTTTTATTTTATTTTCTCAGATTTGTAATCCTCCCATCTCTCCCTGAGTCTTTCTATTACAGTAGTGGGATGAATATATATAGTGGAGATGATACTGTAGTCCAGCAGTAGCAATGTAATAGTACTGTACCTCTCAGGGCCTCTGGGCAGCGTTTAGAGTTACAGGGAGAGGGTTCATTGGGTGCATGGTGGGCTGGGCAGGCTGAGGGGAGGCTAGGAGGGGGCTGGGGCTAAGGGAGAGGGGGCCAGTGTAGGGTCTGGCTATAGCACTATTAGCAGTGTAGCACGATTAGCACTTAACAGTGTTAGCAGTAGGTGTGCTGAGTCATGCTTAGTCTGAGTTGATGTGAGTGTTCAGTCACTCCACCTTGTCACAGAGTGCCCCGCCTGAACCCACTGCTAGTGATGACTGGAGGGCGGGCGGGGCCCCCCTGCCCTGCCATTGACAATCCATTAAAAAAAAACTGTCTGGAACAAAAAGAGCCAGTTGTAGCTCGAGCCGTATCTCTTTGAAAGCTTTTTAAAAATGTCTCTCCCTCTCTTTTTCTCTTTCTTTCTCTCTCTGTATCCCTCTCCCGCTCCTTCTCTCTCTCTTTCTCTCTCCCACTCCCTCTCTCTCAAAATTATTAATTGTAAACCTTTTTCTTTTTTCCCCCCTCATCCGATGTGCGAGCTAGTAAGAAAGAGAGAGAAAAGGAAAGGAGAGACTTTGAGTTGCACAACGAGAGATTAAGGCTGTTTCTAGAAAAATGTTCCTTTTTTCTTGTAACTTGAACCTCCTGCAGTTACAGGAGAAAAGCGAGGCAATTTAACTTTGGGGAAACGGAGGCTGCCAGTTGGGGTCACCGGGGGCAAGGGAGGAGGTTTGGCGGGTTTGCTTTTTACTACTACTGATCTCGCTCTGTCCTGCACATGGATGTGGGAGCAGATCTCATCCCACTCAGATAGAACATAGGTTATAGTTTAGCATCAGAGACTGTAGATGCTAGGGACTACGTGGGGAAGGCTGACTCCAGAGTGACCAGGGTCTTGCCCTTCTGTTTCTGTTCCGTTTCTTGCAGGATGAAAACTGGCTGTCGTGGGGCTTTGAGAAGGTGATCGTGGTCATGGTTTGTTTCTTTGTCTGCTCCATCGTCAACTCCATGGCCCAGAGCTATGCCAAGCGCCACCATCAGCAGAAGTACTCTGAGGGGAAAACCAAGTGAAGGCAACACTGAGAAGCGAGAAGAGCAGCTAGCCTAGCACACATTCTGGGCTCTCGGTCAAAAAACCCTCAGCACAAACTTGCTGTATCCTCCTCTTTTTTCTCTGTCTCCAATAATCTCCAATGAGACACAAACCGCCATAATCCGAAGTATGGGTGTCCATGTTATCGATCGATGGATATCCATCCGTATGAAGTAATCGTTTTCTTTGTTTCTGTAGTGATACTGAAGGTTATCCGTTTACATGGAACTTGGACTTAATTTATTTGCTTTCCAGGATTTTTTGATAGAGATGATGGCCCATAGTTTTTTGCTTCCTCAGTGGTTGTTCACTATAAGGTAGGTGCTTGGCCATGTGGTGTGGTGTTGTATGGATAGGACATCCATTTCATTGAGCAGCTCTACAGTGACTGTGTGTGGGTGGGTCAGCAGCTACTGGCACTGATTCTCCTCTGCGAGGCCTTAAGTACTCTTTGGTCCAGCTTCCACGACTAGAACTGATAGTCTTATCATAGAGCCTGTTTATTTAAATTATTATGTTTGGCTTGGATCGGTTTTATTTTACTTAAATGATTTGGTGAGTGCACTGTAATGCAGGGACTGATGTTATATATTATTTAAGTTGTGTAAGGCCTAATCTGTTTTTTCCCAGTTAATTTTTTAGGATTTGTGGGTTTTTTGTGGGGTTTTTTCAACTGAAATGGGATAGACAAGGAATGTACATGGACTGCACATCTTGTAAATATAGCTATGATAATATATGATTTTCATAACTTCACTTCTACAAGTCTGATGTAGATAGATCTGAATAAATCAAAACAGGGAGTTAAATCACTTGATTTTTATCTGTACCTATACTACTATTGATGTAATTTCTATGCTGTAAAATTCCACAGAGTGAGCACCTTTGGATCAGACTTCATAAATCGTCCATGAATCATTCTGCTGGTCCCTTTGTCTAGAGTTATTTTCTACTTCCAATAAGAGAGCACATGAGTCAGACCTGGGGCTGCTCAACCAACCAGACACACTGATGGATTGAATCAGATCTGTGTTTGTGCCACTTCTGTAACTCTCTTCCTTATAGAGCCTTTCATTCGGATCACAAGTCGTATTTGGTGGTATCTGTTTACTTTATATGATCTTTTAGGGGTTGTGCCTGGTTTGAAGCTTGTGGTAAGTGATTCCTTTGTCTTCAGTGCCTGGCTGTGGAGGGAGTTTCAGACAGTGTGTGTGTTAATGCAGCAGACTCCTCTGCACTCTCTCAACTCCCATGTAAAGCTTGAACGCTCCGCAAGCTCATGTTCACAATTCCTCTGGGAGGAAGGGCATCACTTAAAATGATGTTATGTCATCAATATGTTACTTTTTTTCTGTCTTATGCTTGTTGGATAACGTCAGCTGACTTGTGATCCAAGATTCCTATTTTTCGTAATTGCTTGTGAATTATTTTTGTATTTTTTTTGTACTGTTGCCCTGGTATGTTGGTTTGGGAGCTCCGGGCAGACAGGCAGGAAAGGGGGGGGAGCGAGCGGAGAGAAAAAGAGAGCGAGTGCAGTGAAAAGGGTCTGTGGCGTTACCTCCAGTGAACCCTCCTATGAACTCGCTGCACTGCCCCAGTGACGGAGCCAGGAGACGAATCAGTCGAGTAGATTCAAAACAGAGAGGCACTGTTGAACGCACAGAGCCTCAGCCTCCCTCCAGTCTGCTGCAGCTCTGATAATCACCCCATTCAAATACAGCCTCTCTCTCTCAGGGTAAGTAATGGAAGGAATTTTTTCCTCCTCTTTCCTCATATTACGTGTGTGTTTGTGTCTCAGGCATGTCCGTCACTCTCTCGGCCTGTCAGATAGCTTATCAGACTGGTGTTGGCTGTTACATTGCAAGGCGACAACAGTCTGTAGGCTGTCTGACATTTCGGGCTCTTTCATCTGACCAGCATCCTGTTTTCTCTTTGTCCGTCTGTGGTTGTTGTCATTGTTGAAGCAACGGTTCCCATGTTGAGCTGTGTGGTCTGATGTTATTGTTCCTTTGTTGCAAAATATTTTAGACATAAGTTTGGTTTATTCGCTCTTTTATTGATGTATTCTTTGTTGACTTCTTTTAAAGTGGTTATATATGTATATCTGTTTGTAAATTAAAATGTATTGCCGTTAATTTGTCCGATCGGTGTGTGTGTGTGTGTGTATGTGTGCATGTATCATTGCCTATCTGTTAAAAGGGCTTGTGTGTGTTTCTGGAGTTTGTCTTAATCCCCTTGAATTTCCAGAGAATCAGGAAAGCACACACCTTATTGCAACACTCCATTGTGACAGCCAGCCAGTATTTGCTATGGTACACACAGTCCTCACCTCAGATAGTTCCTCCTTCCACTTTACACTTCTCTCTTTTCTCTCACACACTTCTTTCCATTTTCCACTATTGCTCAATAGCTGATTTTTTTTGTCTAACGTTGCATTTTATTAGTACAGCTTTTTCTTGTTTTTGCTTCAGGGTTTGTATTTAGAAAAAGTTGAAATCATAGCTTGACCAGTACATGTTCTTTTTGTGGTCATAAATTTGCTGAACCAAGATGACTTACCTTTTGAGAAATGACTTATGTTTTCCTTGGCAGTTTTAGAACATCTTGTTCCATAAGGGAGCCCCATTTTTGCGTGTGTGTGTCTTTCTCTGTGTGTTTACGTTTCTATGTGTAAATGTCTGTAATGGTGGGTGTCTGTACTTCGGAATTCTTTTCGATGTATGTATGCATGTCCTGTTTTATCTGTTTTCTCTTTAAATAAAGGACTGAAATAAAGTCACTGGGTTTTGTTCATTATTTTTTAATCATGTGATATGCCGTGACTGTGGCCACACAACCCATTAGTACTGGCCCGAGAGTTCCTCAGAGACACTCACATATCAGCCTTGGGGAGGGACAGGGAGTATATTGACTTCTCTCTCACATTTCATCTACTTATGTTTCACATTCAATCACGTTACAGACCGGCTCTTTTCCTTAAACATTTACATCATATCACTTTCAGATTGCAAATCATGTCAGCGCTGTGAGGTTACAGTAACAAATGTGATTGATTATGGTTAATGAAAAACGACTATTCCAAATCAAATCCATTTTTATTTGTCACATGCGCCGAATAAAACAGGTGTATAATTTACCGTGAAATGCTTACTTACAAGCCCTTATCCAACAATGTAGTTTTAAGAAAATGGAGTTAAGAAAAGATTTACTAAATAAACTAAAGTAAAAAATTTAAGAAAAAGTAACACAATAAAATAACAATAATGAGGCTATATTCCGGGGGTACCGGTACCGAGTCAATGTGTGAGGGTACAGGTTAGTCGAGGTCATTTGTAGATGTAGGTAGGGGTGAAGTGACTATGCATAGATAATAAACAGCAAGCAGCAGCAGTGTAAAAACAAAGGGGGGGTTCAATATAAATAGTCCGGGTGGCCATTTTATTAATTGTTCAGCAGTCTTATGGCTTGGAGGTAGAAGCTGTTAACCTCTTAGCGCACGGATCCCGCTAGCGAGAGCCTTTTGGACCTAGACTTGGTGCTCCGGTACCGCTTGCCGTGTGGTAGCAGAGAGAACAGTCTATGACTTGGGTAACTGGAGTCTTTGACAATGTTTTGGGACTTCCTCTGACACCGCCTAGTATATAGGTCCTGGATGGCAGGAAGCTTGGCCCCAGTGATGTACTGGGCCGTACGCACTACCCTCTGTAGCACCTAATGGTTGGATGCCAAGCAGTTGCCATACCATGCGGTGATGCAACCTGTCAGGATGCTCTCGATGGTGCAGCTGTAGAACTTTCTGAGGATCTGGGGACCCATGCCAAATCTTTTCAGTCTCCTGAGGGGGAAAGGTGTTGTCGTGCCTTCTTCACGACTGTGTTGGTGTGTTTGGACCATGATAGTTTGTTGGTGATGTGGATGTGAATGGGGGCGTGTTCGGCCCTCCATTTCCTGTAGTCCACGATCAGCTCCTTTGTCTTGCTCACTTTGAGGGAGAGGTTGTTGGCATGGCACCACACTGCCAGGTCTCTGACCTCCTCCCAATAGGCTGTCTCATCGTTGTTGGTGATCAGGTCTACCACTGTTGTGTCGTCAGCAAACTTAATGATGGTGTTGGAGTCGTGCTTGGCCACGCAGTCGTGGGTGAACAGAGATTACAGGAGGGGACTAAGCACGCACCCCTGAGGGGCCCCCGTGTTGAGGATCAGCGTGGCAGATGTGTTCTGCCTACCCTTACCACCTGGGGGCAGCCCGTCAGGAAGTCCAGGATCCAGTTGCAGAGGGAGGTGTTCAGTCGCCGCGTCCTTAGCTTAGTGATGAGCTTTGTGGGCACTATGGTGTTGAACGCTGAGCTGTAGTCAATGAACAGCATTCTCACATAAGTGTTCCTTTTGTCCAGGTGGGAAATGGCTGTGTGGAGTGCGATTGAGATTGAGTCATCTGTTGATGTGTTGGGGCAATATTCGAATTGGAGTGGGTTTTGGGTTTCCAGGATGATGCTGGTGAAGTGAGACATGACCAGCCTTTCAAAGCACTTCATGGCTACCGACGTGAATGCTACGGGGCGGTAATCATTTAGGCAGGTTACCTTTGCTTCCTTGGGCACAGGGACTATGATGGTCTGCTTGAAACACGTAGTTAATACAGATTCGGTCAGGGAGAGGTTGAAAATGTCACTGAAGACACTTGCCAGTTGGTCCGCGCATGCTCTGAGTACGCGTCCTGGTAATCCGTCTGGCCCCGCGGCCTTGTGAATGTTGACCTGTTTAAAGGTCTTGCTCACATCGGCTACCGAGAGCATGATCACACAGTTGTCCTGAACAGCTGGTGCTCTCATGCATGCTTCAATGTTGCTTGCCTCGAAGCGAGCATAAAAGGCATTTAGCTCATCTGGTAGGCGTCACTGGGCAGCTCGCGGCTGGGTTTCCCTTTGTAGTCCGTAATGGTTTGCAAGCCCTGCCACATCCGACGAGCACCAGAGCCAGTCTAGTAGGATTCAACCTTAGTCCTGTATTAACGCTTTGCCTGTTTGATGGTTCGTCTGAGGGCCACATGAGGTGGAAGCATGAGGACAAAAGAGGACCACATGACAAAGTTAGATGCACAGTGATGAATGTCTACTAGGGGAAGAGGCAGATTGGTCCTGAGTCTGAGGGTGCTTCTCTTACATCTTGGTTGCCCTGTAGTCTACCCATATGCTCAGTACCCACTTCCCGTGTTAGTTAATCAGACGTCGTATGGGTTTTGGAAGCTGAGAACACAGGTTGGGGAAATGAGTTGGCATTGGTTTTGTCGGGCACTCATTGGACTGCAAATTGAACCAGGGTTGACCATCTAAATGTTAGTTTGCAACCACTTGCATGATGAGGCAGTAATATTAACAAGTGTTGCTTATTTGCTAAGTCATTATCAGTGATTTGTATGTAATTGTGGGAAAAAGTGAGAGAGGAAAATCTTCACCTGCTCCATTCTGCACAAACCACATGCATTAATGCAAGTCACCAGTCTCTGTTTGTCTTCTGAATATGCATATGGTTTCATTTCTGAGTAAGAAACCCCTCAACCCCTCACCTGTTCCAAACGAACCATAGTAAAGTTATTGGGTTCCTCTGAAAACACACACGCCACCCACTGGGCATAAACATCAGTTCAACATCTAGTTTTGGGAATTCACCTCAAAATCAACCAAACATTTCACCCTGTCATTCGATTTAGGTGAAAAGTTAGGTGAAAAAAATACAAGTGTTTGGCTTTTTGCAAATCCAATCAGTTTTCCACATTTATTTAACGTCCTCACTCTTCACATTACATTTTCTGGTTTAAATGAGTTTGAAACAATGTTGATATAACTAGTTTTCGCCCAGTGGGCACTTCCAAATGGTCTATTGTGCCGTTACAGTGTCTTTCCACTAAAATCACACATGCACACAGGCTCACACAATAACCACTTCTGAACAAATGAAACTAAAAATGAATTTCACAGCTATGGCATAAATCATTTCCTTTGTTGTGATGTTATAGCCTACAGCAATCTAATTAATCAACTGCTTCAAACGGCATGTTCTCATGTTGTTATAACTCAGTAAATCTGAGTGTGTAGTCATAGTGACATTCATGTTAATCGGTATGCTGTTTCGGAATGACTGTAGCTACGTGACTGAAACAGCTTATTGAGAGGTTTTAAAGCCGGTAAACTTGGTGTTACTGATGGTAATTGTAGACCAAAAGTGGTAGATTCCGGCTCCTCTGCACCACACCATTGCCAATATGGCAGAGTGCTTCACCCTTAACCTAACTGGCAATGCGAGCCAGGTGGCAATGCTAGCAGGATACAGAGTGTGTGTGTGTTGTGCGTGCGTGTGCGAACTGTGAGAATACAGAGGAGAACAGACACACCCTGGTAATCACCAGGCTGGCACAACCTGTTCTGCTCTGTCCCGCTGTACAAATCTCACCAGATTCCATTCAATCCAATTCACAATTTGCATAACTGTAATCATTACATTTTTGGTGGTTGTTGTGTCACTGACTAATACATAACAAAAGAGCACCCTTGAATCCTTGTGGTGCATATCCTTTAGAAAGAGCACCATCATGATTTTGTGATGATTCTTTTAGGGAAGAACCCGACAACATAACCATGTAAGTTAATGTCCAACTTTCCCCCCCTCCATCTTCTTTGAAGCCATTCGTTACTGACAGACAAAGCTTGTTTCTATCTGCCATGGTCATCTACAGCAGTGGAAGCTGCTGAGGGGAGGACGACTCTTAATAATGGCTGGAAAGGAGCGAATGGCATCAAACACATGGGTTGATACCATTTATTCTGCTCCAGCCATTGCCACGAGCCTGCCCTCTACAATTAAGGTGCCACCAACCTCCTGTGATCTACAGTAATCTCTACAGCATATACACCCACAGTCTCTCTATGGCCGTGAAATACAACCAATATTGTCTATTGATTTGAACACGTTTGTCTGCCTCTTTCGCTCTCATTTCCTCTCTTCCACTAACCCGTTTTAATATTTTCATTCTCACTTCCTCTCACCAACAACCTGGCCAAAGGATGCACATCACTCAGTCGTGTCTCAGACAGTTACTCACTGGAACAGACCACTAATGAATCAAACATCCTAACATCCTAATGTGCATGCCAAGGCAGAGAATGTTGTAAATGCAGGGTGTACCCACTATACATGCATGCACACACTCAGGCACACAGACACACACACACACACATAGCCCCTTAATCTGGGAGCACTGAGTCCCATAGACAAAGTCAACCATCTGAAGAACGCATGCAAGTCCTCTTCCCCTCTGGCTGAATAAGCCTGTGTGTGTGTGTGTGTGTGTGTGTGTGTGTGTGTGTGTGTGTGTGTGTGTGTGTGTGTGTGTGTGTGTGTGTGTGTGGTGAACAAATACTCCCAGGTATGTCGGTCATCATCACAGGCATGAAGGTGATGCTATATGTGCAACATCAAATCATAATATATTTCACACCTCCTCAACCCAAGGTGACTGTGTACATTTATGTGGGTTATTCTACAACAGGAAGACAAGTTGCACCTGAATCAGGCTAAGAGGCAAACTGTAACACTACCGAATACGGTTTAGCTATACAAATCTTTGGTAACACCATATGGGCGCCCCCTGTTGACACTTTAAGATCACTGCAATACTCAATACTCGAGGTTCAAAGAAGGATTCCTTTGTTCTCACTGCCATCTTTTGCTGATAAAGGGTAACCGCACACAAACAGTTATTCTGGTTACAGTTTAGCGTGATTACAAAACACAAAATGATCAAAATCAACCATGTGATAATACAGAAAAAGGCTGTGAACATTTTGCCACAGTGCAATCACACTTGTTGTTGGAAGGAAGATGCCAGTCCATTCGTGCCTGTGACTGACTGACTACAGTATCACAATCATGGCTAACTCCTGAGCCATACCACACACATCCCTTTGTGCCTGATGAAGGATAAGATAACTAAGAAAATGTAAAATATAAGATGTTCAAAATGGCAAAATCTCCTTAAAAAGAAAATACACAAATATGGGGCATCATGGACATTAAGCTACTATAATAATACCAAAGATTGTATAGTAGGTTTACAAACTCTGTGATAATACCAAAGATTTGTATCATTGTTCTATTGTTCTACCAAAGATATTTATAACTAACCCAAGTTAGTTCATCTGTGTTGTTTTCAATGGGAGAAAAGTAAGCATAGTGGGCAGAACAAGCAAGGTGGGCAGAGCCAAGCAACAGTTAGAGAGATCCTATTGGAGCGTTCTAGCATGTATTTCAATATTATAAAACGATGGGGTCTAATCCTGAATGCTGATTGGTTAAAACCGCATTCCAGCCTGTGTCTATTCCACAAGTTACCACCTGCTAAATCTATGACATTAAAATGCCTACTTTGTTCCATCTGACTGCGCAATCCACTGTCTCATCAGCCCAGCCAGGCAATTTATAAACTCGATCTCCACTATAAAAAGCATCCTGACATTATCTCACATTTCTTTTAGACTTACATTTAGTTTTCAACAGCAGATATTTGTATAGACCTTGCTATCTGTCTTGCCGACATTTGCAACATTGTTTAACCTGTCTGACTCTAGCGTTCCGCCAGCGGAACTCCTCCCACATTCCACTGAAAAGGCAGAGCGCGAAATATTTAACTTTCACACATTAACAAGTCCAATACAGCAAATGAAAGGTACACATCTTGTGAATCCAGCCAACATGTCCGATTTTTAAAATGTTTTACAGCGAAATCAGCACGTATATTTATGTTAGCTCACCACCAAATACAAAAAAGGACAGACATTTTTCACAGCACAGGTAGCATGCACAAAGCCAACCTAACTAACCAAGAACCAACCAAACTAACCAAGAAACAACTTCATCAGATGACAGTCTTATAACATGTTACACAATAAATCTATGTTTTGTTCGAAAAATGTGCATATTTGAGGTATAAATCAGTTTTACATTGCAGCTACCATCACAGCTACCGTCAAAAATAGCACCGAAGCAGCCAGAGTAAGTATAGAGACCAACGTGGAATAACTAAATACTCATCATAAAACATTTCTGAAAAATGCATCGTGTACAGCAAATGAAAGACAAGCATCTTGTGAATCCAGCCAATATTTCAGATTTTTTAAGTGTTTTACAGCGAAAACACAATATAGCATTATATTAGTTTACTACAATAGCCTACCACACTCCCGCATTCATTCATCAAGGCACGTTAGCGATAGCAATAGGCACGTTAGCGTTAGCGAATAAACCAGCAAAATATATTAATTTTCACTAACCTTCATAAACCTTCCTCAGATGACAGTCCTATAACATCAGGTTATACATACACTTATGTTTTGTTCGAAAATGTGCATATTTAGAGCTGAAATCCATGGTTATCCATTATGCTAATGTAGCTTATTTTTCCCAGAATGTGCAGATATTTCTATTAGACTCTCACCTATTCTGACCAAATAGCTATTCATAAACATTACAAAAAAATACATGTTATATAGGAAATGATAGATCCACTAGTTCTTAATGCAATCGCAGTGTTAGAATTCTAAAAATATCTTCATTACCACATAAGGCTTACGTTATGTCGACCGAGTGCCCAAAACCTGGGCGCAAAACTACTAGTACACAGTTCGACAGATATATGAAATAGCATCATAAAATGTTTCTTACTTTTGGTGATCTTCCATCAGAATGTTGGACAAGGGGTCCTTTGTCCAGAACAGTCGTTGTTTGGATTTAGAACGGCAACTTTCCCTCTTCATTTAGCAAGCACACTAGCCAAGTGGCGCGAAGCTCTCCATTCTGAACAAAGGGCACACAACGCAACACGCCTAACGTCCCGAATAAATTTCAAAAATCTAATAAAACTATATTGAAAAAACATACTTTACGATGATATTGTCACATGTATCAAATCAAATCAAAGCCGGAGATAGTAGTCGCCTATAACGAAAGCTATTCCGAAGGCAATCCCACTGTCCTCTTCGCGCCTTCCTGAAAACATGAAATCGGTGACACGTCATTCCAAGAGGATGTATTCCATCTCAGACCAAGATAATCACCTCATTTCTTCTCTCACTGCATCTTGACATCCAGGGGAAGGTGTATGACGTGCATGTATACTAATAGCTATCATGCCCATTTATAGGCAGGACTTAGAAGAGAGCCTCGATTTCAGACTTTCCACTTCCTGGTCAGAAAGTGTGCTGCCAAATGAGTTCTGTTTTACTCACAGACAAAATTCAAACGGTTTTAGAAACTAGAGAGTGTTTTCTATCCAATAGTAATAATAATATGCATATTGTACGAGCAAGAATTGAGTACGAGGCCGTTTAAATTGGGCACGTTTTTCCCCCAAAGTGACAACAGCGCCCTCTGTCCTCATCAGGTTAAATGTTCAAAATTCGATCTCCAGCTGTCCAATAGTAATGAATGTGTCGTGAGTAAAAAGGTAAAACGAAACGAAGTGCAGCTAGTTTGCTGTCTTTCCAGCTTCAGTTTAAAATGATTGTGTTAGCTGTGTTGTTTACTAGCTCCTCTGAACAAAAGTGTCATGATGAGTGAGCACATGTTCTATGCCAGCCGAAATCGGGCCTCATTAGCTCATTGTTATGGATGTATCCAAATAAATGTCACTAGATAACAGCTTAAACAAATGCAGCTACTTTGCTGTTATTCTGGATGCACTTTTTGACATGACTGTAAATTAAAATAGTAGTGTAACGACCCTGGATTCATAAGCGTGGATATCGACTCTGCCACTCGAGCATGCTTTTGCGGCACAGTCGATAGCGCGCTGGACTTCGGTCTAGAAGGTCGAGGGTTCGAGGCCTGCTCCCTGCTGTTTCATTACATTGGTGTCAGAAGTGATCGGACCTTACATCCTCGCATTACATTGATGTCAGAAGTGATCGGACCTTGCATCCACGACAGTGCGTGTGTTTGGCCGGTGAGCGCGTTCCTATAAGATGTTGAGTCGCAAGCTAGCGAGAGGACGCACTCTTTGAAAGGAGGGAGTAGTGCAGTGTTGCCAACTCCTCAGTAAGGAAATTAGCTATTGGCTGTCCTAAAAGTCGCTAAATGACGTAAACACCTAATTTGCATAATTGGCCATGTGCATGTAATTGTGATGGATGCTGTAGGAGAGAGGAATAACGTCGTGGGAGAGACAAAAAGTGAGTTAAAAACACCCTAAATATATTTAGAACTACAAATGAACTTTTTTTTTTTTTTTTTTTTTTTTTTGGGGGGTGGATCAGCTTAATATTGCGGAAAGAATGTTGCTTCCAATGTAATTGTCTGCATCATTTCCAATCCCCCATATTTTTTTGGGTAAATATATATATCCATTCACGTATGCATACATATACACATATATACATACACATACCTACATAGACATACATACTTTTTTAAAGAGTATACCTTTATTATTATTCCCCGCAAACCCTACCACCGATCCCCCAATTGGAGTAAACTGATAAACATTTCTGTTTTTACCTTCAATTTATACATCTTATACACATTTTACAGACACAGTCTACTTTATAATAGTTCTCTCTTGTTTGTTCTTAGTCCTTCCTCTATTTCTGTTGTCCATCCAGTTTGATTTCCACTTGTAACTGTGCTATTTCACAATAGCTCCGCACCTATACACATTTCACAGATCCCGTATGCCCTACATTGTTTATCTTGTTATTAGTCCCACCCTTCAGCTCCACTCAACCTTTCCCATCTATCTTCCAACATCATCCATTTCGGATTTTTATTTGCCATATATTTTTCAACTGTGCTGTGATGCTTCACAAAAGATTTGAATCTTCCTATTCTCATAGCTTCCACGGATTGTAAATTAAAAATAAACATTTTTGCTAAAATAATTATTATATTATTGATTGATTGACTATGGCTTTTCAAATCCCCCAGTATTGCTATCTGTAGCGTTAGTTCTACGCAAATGTTGCAATTCTTCAACCATTCCTGGACCTGTGACCAAAAACGAGCTACATGCGGACAATACCAAAATAAATGGTCTAATGACTCTGCCTCCTCACAGCAGAATCTACAGAGCTGGGAAGATTGTATCCCCCATATATATAACATTCTATTAGTTGCAAGAATTTTGTACAAGAATTTAAATAGAAAAATTCGAAGTTTTGAATCCGGCGTTGTTTTGCGTATCAATTCATACACCATGTGCCATGGAATGGGTACATTGAAAATCTCTTCCCAACTATTTTGCAATTTATATGGCACAGCTGTAAGTTTTTTGGTCCTTAAATGAAATTGGTATATGTTTTTATTTATCACACTTTTCTTTAACCATTTATGTTCTTTAATATAAGGCCGACATACAAGTTCCTTACTTTTATCCCCTTCCACCTGCCTCTTCCATTTTTGTGGTAATGCTGCAATTAATTGGTTGTAATTTTGGGTAGAGCAGACATTTCCATATGTCTGCGTTAGCTGCATGTGTGACATTACTCCACCAGTCCTATTTATGATATCATTCACAAAAATTATACCTTTTTTAAACATTTCTTCGATAAATACAGTTTTTTTATCAATTACTATATTTGAATTTAACCACAAGATTTGTTGTACTATTTGTTCCGTCCTTTCAGGTGGATTAAACTGAAATTGCAACCAACTTTCTAAGGCTTGCTTAAAAAATAAAGATATTTTGGAGATTATTTCCTTTTCAAGCAACCGAAAGTGAGCAGGTGTAATCTGAATAAAGGGAAAAAGGCCCTTCTTGAACATAGGATGAGACATTCGTACCAATCTACTAGAGAACCAGTTTGGATTTAAGTATAACTTTTGTATGACTGATGCCTTTAGTGAGAGGTCTAATGCTTTAATATTTAATAATTTCTGCCCTCCGAATTCATATTCGTTATATAAATAGGCCCTTTTAATTTTATCTGGCTTGCCGTTCCAAATAAAATTGAATATTTTTTGTTCATATAATTTAAAAAGCAGGTCACTAGGTGTAGGCAAAACCATAAGCAAATAGGTAAACTGTGATATGATTAAAGAGTTAATCAGGGTGATTTTCCCACAAATAGACAGGTATTTTCCTTTCCATGGTAGCAAGATCTTATCTATTTTTGCTAACTTTCTATAAAAATTTATTGGAGTGAGATCATTTCTTTCTTTTGGGATTTGTATACCGAGTATGTCCACATCACCGTCAGACCATTTAATTGGTAAACTACATGGCAATGTAAAATGTGTATTTTTTAGTGATCCAATACGTAATATGGTACATTTATCATAATTTGGTTTTAATCCAGAGAGGATAGCAAATATATCTAGATCCTCTAAGAGGCCGTGGAGAGATTCTAGTTGTGGTTTTAAAAGAAAACATGAATCATCAGCGTACAATGACACCTTAGTTTTTAGGCCCTGGATTTCTAATCCCTTAATATTAATGTTTGATCTAATTTTAACAGCTAACATTTCGATGGCAATAATAAATAGATATGCCGATAGTGGACAACCTTGTTTTACTCCTCTAGATAGTTTAAAACTTTCTGAGATGTAGCCATTATTTACTATTTTACACCTAGGGTTACTATACATAATTTTTACCCATTTTATAAGAGATTCCCCAAAATTGAAATATTCTAGGCATTTATATATAAACTCCAGTCGTACTTTATCAAAAGCCTTTTCAAAATCAGCTATGAAAACCAGGCCTGGTGTCCCCGATATTTCATAGTGTTCTATTGTTTCCAGTACTTGCCTTATATTATCTCCAATGTATCGTCCATGTAAAAAACCTGTCTGATTAGGATGAATAATATCTGACAAAACTTTTTTTATTCTATGCGCCAAGCATTTTGCTAGGATTTTTGCATCACAACACTGAAGTGTAAGAGGTCTCCAATTTTTTAAATGGACTGGATCTTTATATATACCACTTGGGTCCTGTTTCAGTAATAATGATATCACACCTTCTTGTTGCGTGTCTGATAATCTATCATTTATATAGGAGTGGTTAAAACAAGCTAATAATGGTCCTTTGAGTATATCAAAAAAATGTTTGTATACTTCCACTGGTATGCCATCCAGTCCTGGAGTTTTCCCATCCTTAAAGGCCCCAATTGCATCAAGTAGTTCCTCCTCTGTAATTAGGCCTTCACATGAGTCTTTCTGTACAGATGTTAATTTTACATTATTATTAGGGAAAAAATCCATACAATTAGTTTCAGTTAGTGGAGATGGAGGAGCCTGAAACGAAAATATATTCTTAAAGTACTTTACTTCCTCTTTCAAAATATCATTTGGTGAATCATGCGTGACTCCATCATTTGTAACAAGTTTTAATACGTTTTTTTTGGTAGCATTTCTATATTGAAGATTGAAAAAGAATTTGGTGCATTTTTCTCCATATTCCATCCAGTTCGCTTTATTTTTGTAATATATTACACTGGATCTTTCTTGAATAAGTTCCTCCATTTCTTTTTGTTTTTCCTCTAACTTATTCTGTGCCTCTATGGTACCGTTTTTATTGTTATCTAACTGTACTGTTAGTCCTTCAATTTCCTTTGTTAATATGGACTCTTTTGATCGAAATTGCTTTTGTTTTATAGATGAGTACTGAATTGCATGGCCTCTAAAGCCACACTTAAAAGTGTCCCATACAATATGGGGATCTGCTGTACCTATGTTATGTCTAAAAAAGTCAGTTATAAATTCTTCTGTCCTAGTTCTAAACAATTTATCATCTAGTAGGCTTTGATTAAATTTCCAATATCCTCGCCCACGTGGAAATTCTGTAAGAGTAATATATATGCCAATTATGTGATGGTCCGACCGCATTCTGTCCCCTATCAAACACTTTTTAACTTTTGGTGCCAGAGAGAATGATATAAGAAAGTAGTCAAGGCGACTAGCTTGATTAAGCCTCCGCCATGTATATCTCACTAGGTCAGGGTATTTAAGTCTCCATATATCCACTAATTCCAATATATCCATGACATTCCTGATTTCCTTAAGTGCCTGAGGGTGATAGTTTGTAGTGTGATTTCCTTTCCGGTCCATAGAGGTATTTAAGACCGTATTAAAATCTCCCACTATAATAATAGAGTCTAGTGTTGCTTGTAGAGTTGATACATTCTTATATATATTGTCAAAGAAGCTTGGATCATCATTATTCGGACCGTATAGGTTAATAAGCCATATATGTTTATTGTCCAATAACATATTTAAAATAATCCATCTACCTTGAGGATCTGTTTGGACAAGTTGCACATTTGGATCAAAGTTATTATTAATTAAAACCATCACCCCTTTTGAATTTCTTTGCCCATGGGAGAAATATATTTCGCCCCCCCAGTTCTTTTTCCACAAAACTTCATCTAAAACTGTCGAATGGGTTTCCTGTAAACAGTAGATATTATAATCCTTCTCTTTTAGCCAGGTAAATACTGATCGTCTTTTCTTATTATCTGCTAAGCCATTACAATTGTAACTGGCTATACTTATTTCACCACTTACCATAATGAGACACACCTTTCAATTATTTTTATCAAAATATATGTTTGTAAACGTCCTATTAAAAAGTAACATAATGATTGAGTGTCTATATAGTTGTACCATGACATTTGCATCTCCACTAAGCAAACCTCCAATTGGTCCCCACTATTCCACCCGCCAAAAGCCCCCATCTCGAGTTGGGTTGTCATCCCAATGACCGGCAGACCACCCCCGACCCCCCGCATCGCACAGCCCCGGACCGACTGGGATCCATCCTTCGAAAAGTGCACACAGCGCCATCCACCGAACCGAAGCAGATCCATTGCCAAATGCATTTCCATCGCCCTCACCTCTATTTTTATTACATATTGCTGTGAATCATCCTCTATAGTCCCTAACATCTTTTACTTCTTCCTTCGCAACAGTTGTGGGATACACACATACACCCACACACATTCAGCCCTTACCCCCACACAACCATAAGCTCACCCTCTCAACAATTGCACCATCCCAGAGCCCAACTCAAGATGGATCATGATTTACAAATGTACTTGCAGTTGCAGCTGCATGAGAAGGCCTGCAAGACCGCGCAAAAAATGAGCATAAATGTAGAGATTTATTTACCATTGTCACATCCTAAATGATGGAGGTCAAATGTACACCTTCTTCCTGAAACACCCACAATACGGTCATCCATTTTGACCATGTTCCCAAGCATCTCCATGCAGTCCGACTTGATTTCGTGCCACCAGGGCCACAATAATATACCCCCTCTCTGAATGTCCGAGTGTGACCCCCTCCCCATGGGTTACTGCAGCTAGTGTTGCCAGCACTGCCACTGCCTGGGTGGGGGCACCCCACCGGAATCCCCACCGGCTAGGTACAAGGTCGTCAAGGTTCTCATTAGCAGCTTTGAGAATTTCCTTGTTTATTATGCTCTCCCTTTAGGGGGCTTTGGCTTTGCAGGACCAACCCTGCCAAGCAGGCTCAGAATCTTGAGGGGGCAGTGCTGCTCTTGGTCCCTGACCTCATTTTGGCTGCATACAGACCGCTTACAGCATGCACATAAAACAGTTAGGGACTTCTCCTTAGTATCTGGGCCATTCATGTGGGTGTCTAGGGTATAGGGCCATGGACCGTACCATTAAAATAGGATAATAAATAATTAGATATAATTTATTTTAAAAATGTAGTTCCCCATGATAGGACAATAAATAAATAAGACGTATAATTCATTATAAAAGTATATCCATCATCTGAACAACATTGAAAGCCCTCTCATACCCGGCCCACAGCAATACACTGGCTCTGGGATATGCAACTATTTCATTACTCACTCACTCAACTTTCCAAACATAACAAATAAAAATAAACACACACCACACCATCCACACATACTGTGCCTTCTGTTTACTTAGTTTTTATCTTCACTATGTAGAAATAGTGCTTGTGTTCAATTAGTTATATATGAAGATTTATAGAAAAGCTATATTTTGTATTGTATTGTTACAATCAATAACCGGGCTTGAATTGTGTTTATTTTCCTCATCTATGAGAACTTTGTAATTTTTAAAATAACCATGGAGTAGTCTTTGTGTCTCTGAACAACTGGTTATCAATATATAGTTTATCAACGACGAGAGCTACTCGTTTCGCTTTTAATCTATTTTCTTTGAAAATTGGATACAGAACTTTGCGCCGTTCTGCAATTTCTTTCGGAAACTGATCATTCATGCCAATTTTGGTCCCAGCAAGTCTTTTACCCAGGCTTTTAACCATTATTTTATCTTTAAATTAAGCAAATTTGGCAACGATTGGGCGTTCGTACCTCTGCCCTCTCTGTCCGAGGCGGTGTACACGTTCAAGTTGGATCTTATCGATAACTTCGCGTGGAATCTGAAGCGCTGCAAAAAGGAACTCTCTAACTACAGATTCAGGAACCTCTCCTTCTTTCTCTTGGATACCTGTAAGTACCAAATTCTCTCTCATGGATCTAGTTTGTATGTCTAGTAAGCATTCCTTCAGAACGGTGTTCTCCTTTTTAATTTCATTCATTTCGGTTTCAATTTTATTGACTGTCCCTTTTAGCGCGTGTGTTTCCTTCTCCAATGTCGCAGCTTTTTCATCACTCATCTCTAGGCTTGCCTTCAACTCTTTTATATCTTTACTAACTAATTCAAGTATACCCAGTTTGTCATTTATTGATTTTAACAGATCGGTTTCGACCTTTACCATTGCCGGTGGTGAGAATATTAAATCATCCGTGTCGGTTGAGGAGTCACGTTTTCGTTTTTGAATCGGTTCCCCTGTCTTACTCTCCGTCATGTTTGGGTGTTGCTTGTTTTCGTAATATTTGTCGATAAATGTCTCTAATCTTAGGATTTGTTTTGTGTTATTATCCAGATTGAAGGTTATCACCCACCAGATTATTTAGTGCTAATATTTTAGTCTAATTTAGCAGATATTTCGAATATTATGTTTTATCTTGAGGTGCTCTACATAACTTCGTTCAGTCCGCCATTACCTTTACGTTACCTTTACGTCCGCCGTCCTTACCCATCTACCAATAGGTGCCCTTCTTTGTGAGGCCTCAAAAAATGAACTTTCTTCTGTCGATTCTTGTTTTTTTAAATGTCACAATTCCAACCCTCCTCCTTTATCCGGGCTTGGGACCGGCAAAAGTGACCCAAAAGAGACACTCTGGCGGAGTTACTTAGTTTAAAAAAATATATATTTTTGTTTTTTACATTTACATCCCGCCCTGAATGTAAGCCAGTGGGGGGGCCCACGGCAGCACCTGCTGCTCGTTGAGAAGAGTAAGACCGATAAGTGCTTTCACGTCAGTCTCCAAAAGTCTCCAATAACACCAGAAAAAGTCGCTAGATTTGTCGCTAGTCACTTTTTTGAAAATGTGTCGCAAGAGGGGTCTGAATACTCGCTAAATATAGCGACAAAGTCACTAAGTTGGCAACACTGGAGTAGTGTAACGACCCTGGGTTTATAAGCGTGGATATCAACTCTGCCGCTCGAGCATGCTTTTGCGGCACAGTCGATAGCGAGCTGGCCTTCGGGCTAGAAGGTCAAATCAAATCACTTCTTCTCAGGTCTAACAAAACACCGTCTTTTCCGGCATTATCACTTAATTACCTTTAAGGAACGCCTTCTCTGAAGTGCAGGTGTGCAATTACTAAATTCGCACTTGCAAACAACGCAATTTTTAGAAACTTTGGCAAATGGTCAAGTCTACAAATCTTGGTGCACTCTGTTTGTAACAGATTTTTATTTTTGGGAACAGGAAACATTGAGATCGTGTTTTTCTTAGATTTGAAAATCAGCAGAATTTCGGCCCAGTTCCATCTCGCGCCATACTCTCCCGCTTCCCGCCACTGGGCATCCTTTCCTCACCATATTTGGTGGGGAGTGGAAATTGCTTCGTATTTATAAATCTGGTGAAATATCTTACTCCTTGTTCTATCTGTGATAATACCAAAAATGTTTTATAAATAAACAAAGACAGACCACAGCCTGTCGTTTCCAATGGGAAACAAATTAGCCATAGTCTGCAGAAGAAGCCGGGGGGGGGGCAGGCAGAGCCAGCACGAGCTAGCGAGATCCTATTGGCAGAGAACTGTATTCAGATCAAATGTTTAATCGAATATCGGCCAAAATCCATCTCGTTCCATCTTCTCCCACTGTTCGCCAGTGGGCTTTCAATTAAATTCAAGGGGCTTTATTGGCATGGGAAACATGTGTTAACATTGCCAAAGCAAGTGAGTAATATACAAAATACTCACTACCATATTTGGTAGTGAGTGGAAACGCCAAGCGGATGCTTCACATTTAAACATCCAGTGAAATATCTGTCTCATTGTTCTATCTGTGATAATACTGTGTCATTTCAGCATGCTCGCCCACCATAGTAGGGCACATTACTGCGCAAGTGTATTATTGCACCAGTAGGGAGGGAAAAGTTCCCGACCAGACGAACGAAAGATGCGGAAGCGGATGAAGAAGTGGAATCTGAAAACAATGGTGGTAGAATCAAGGAGAATTTGAGAATTGTCCAAAAGAATGGAAAACAGAGTAAAGTAGTGTACAGTGATGAGAATGACCATTCGTATCTAGTAGGAGTACTGTTAAACAGCCACCACTAACATCGAGTGGCTGCTGCCAACATACTGACTCAACTCCAGCTCACTTTAATAATGGAAATTGATGGAAATTGATCAAAAATGTATCACTAGCCACTTTAAACAATGCCACTTAATGTAATGTATATGTATATATTGTACTCTATATCATCTACTGCATCTTGCCATCTTTATGTAATACATGTATCACTAGCCACTTTTAACTATGCACTTTTATGTTTACATACCCTACATTACTCATCTCATATGTATATACTGTACTCGATACCATCTACTGCATCTTGCCTATGCCGTTCTGTTCCATCACTCATTCATATATCTTTATGTACATATTCTTTATCCCTTTACACTTGTGTGTATAAGGTAGTAGTTGTGGAATTGTTAGGTTAGATTACTCGTTGGTTATTACTGCATTGTCGCAACTAGAAGCACAAGCATTTCGCTACACTCGCATTAACATCTGCTAACCATGTGTATGTGACAAATAACATTTGATTTGATTTGTTAAATGAGGAGCAGTTGAGCATAGTACCAATCTTGAAGAAACCATTTGAGTTATCCAAACTGTTGGAGAGAGTGCTGGGTAAAGTGAGGAGGCAGTTTTGTTTCGATTTTTTTTGTGATTCTTTGGATCAGAAGGGATGTGCGTTGTGGCTTAACCGATTTGATAAGTTTGAAGTCTCTTGTGTGTGTCTTCGGAACAGGGCATCCCTCAAGGGGGTTATATCGGCGTCTCGTGGGAAGGCGATTTTGAGGAGATATTTCTGGCTTGATAGAAGCACGTCAGATGAATCGTGTGGTGAAAAAGTGAAGAGGCTAACGTTATCTGTTCTTATATTTTTTGATATGGCGTCTCTCCCTACTCAAGTACAGTTAGGGTATATCAACTACAGAGTCAGAGCATTTATCCCAAGACCAATGCAGTGTGATCATTGTAAAGCTTTTGGTCATGTAGCAAGTGTTTGCAGAAGGGAGAAGCCGAGATGTCCAAGTTGTGGAAAGAATCATATTATGTGTTATAAAAGTGATGAATGTTGCAATTGCGGAGGGAACCATGAAGCCACGTCTTCCAAATGCCCCACGAGGGTGAAAGAGAATGAGGTGGCCAAAGTCAGGGTTGTACAGAGCATTTCATATGCAGCAGCTGTGAAAAGGTTTTGCATGGTAGTGGATAGGCCTACACTGCAGGCTGCAGGGGTTGCCTTTCATCAGCAGGATCCTGACATGTTAAGAAGGTGGACTTTGTGGCATTTATAGCTATGGTAATTAATGGCACTGTCAAGGTGGAGAGAAGGTCCAGGAAGATATAAATAATAGTGATTGCTGCAGAGCGGTTCCTGGGGCTGAAAGATTTATCAGCGAAGGAGTTATATGGAATATTGGCACAAGCCCTACCACCCTCTCATGGAGATAAGGATAACTGAAAAAATTTAAGTTTTGTTTGTTTTGGCAATGTAGAATTGTTTTAGGGTGGACTAAGTTAGTTTCACTATTACGTATGGATTCATTTATTTTATTTTATTTGGTTTCAAACCGTCCAGGTGGTGGCAGCAATACATCTTTTGGGGTGTAGTCCGCCATAAAACCCAAAGAAGAAGTGCGCGTGCTCAACACTTGGCTCGGTTTTGTTTTTGTTCGGCAGCATGGTTTCTACTGTAGCCGGTATCGCAGCGATGTATATTCCATGAGGCAGTGAAGAAGAGCCCTTCATTCGCACTGAGTGAGAGGGAACAAGCAAAGGCCATGGCGGGGGTATTCGACATTGATTTGGATCAGCAGGACGAAAATGTGTCTGAGGACGAACTCGAGGATGGAGTGAGTTACCAAGCAAAACATAAGCTAGCTAGGTTCTATCGTTATGGTAGTTGGAGCTAGCTGCTAGTGATGTAGTGAGGTGCAAACTAACTCGCGCTAGCTAGCTATTAGCTAGCGGAACCCAAGGCGGTCTTGACGTTGGTGGCTAGATGGTTAGCTAACCAACTAAAACAGACCTATCTGTCTTCTCAAGAAACTATCCATGTTTCGCCTGATGTATTGTCTCTACCTTCTTGCCCTTTGTGTATTTGCCCAATGTTTGTACCATGTTGTGTTGCTAATATGCTGTGTTGTCATGTTGCTGCTATGTTATTGTCTCAGGTCTCTCTTAATGTAGTGTTATGGGTTTTGTCCTATATTTTTATTTTTAATTCCAGCCCCCGTCCCCGCAGAAGACCTTTTGGTAGGCCGTCATTGTAAATAAGAATGTTCTTATTAACTGACTTGCCAAGTTAAATAAAAATAAAGGAGGCACGCATTGATGGATTCGTTTAACAACCAGAATATTTTTGAAGTGCATCAGCTAATAATTGTCTAGATAAAAAAAACACATGAAACCACCTGACCTCTGTCATGCGTATAATCAGATTTCTGCATCAAGTGAAACAAGTGGTTGTACTCTTTCAAACATAATTTATTTTAGCGTCATTAGCTTGTTTTTCTTCAGCAGTCTGCCACTAGATTGAGATGCAGTCAGTCCCTTATGAATACACAGTAGCAAATAGTAGTTTTATTGCTGAGATACAAAAAAGTATTTTATTTGTCTACATTAACCTGGTAATTGTTTGTGATATGATTAAGAGAAAAAATCTGTGTTAGGGTGTGGTGCCTGGCCTTAGCAGGACTGATCCTTCTCCATTGCTAAGCAACTTCAATAATACACCTGTTCCAGTTGCTGTAAAATGTATTTGCTTTATCATATCACTATCAACTGAATACCAGTTGAATGTAGATGCAAATAAAAAAATTCTGGACACTGGATGATGTCAGCCTAAATCTTTTGGTTTAATTTTAAGATACTCCAGGCCTGGACTTGTCCAGAGCAGTGTGTATAAATACTATTTTCATCTTTCTATCTACAAAATACTAAAGGTGTATGTAAAATGCATTTATGGAGAATATAATATTTTTTTAAATACAATGTTATCTAGAATAAAAAGCATTGTCAACAATTCCCTCTGGCAAAGTTGGGAGAATATATCTAAGGATAACCACACAACATTTGGTGAATGCAGATGCTTCTGAAGCTGAGATTTTTTGGGGGCATGTGAGAAGTCTGACTTTCGGGAAGTTACAGTTAAAGACAAGTACACTGAGTTAAAACTACCAAAAGCCTATTTAGACCCAATCACCATCTCTTCAAAGTAAGTTACGTAGGGTGCGTTTGTAAATTTAGTCGGGCTATCTACTCTCGTGTGAGTGTGCCAGAGCGCAGACTAACTAGGAATTTACGAACGCTCAACACCTGTTGAATATGGCTGGTGTCAGTAAATGTCGGCAAAAAAGCTTAATTAAATTGATGCCAGCAGTGGAGTTAGTCACCAATGCTCTGGATAACATGAAAACAGCCTAACCAGCTGTGCTCAGGTGAGTAAAATGGTCAATGAGGTGTTCTCTCATTTGTGTCTGGAAGTAGCTAGTTAGCCAGTTAACTTGGGTGCTTGACTGCTGTTGTGTGGTCAGAATGCTCAGAACTACCCTACTTCTCAGCCAGAGCGTCCAGTGTGCGCTCTGAAAGCTCCGAGAGCGAAACGATCTGAATTTACTAACGGACAATCTGACAACGCTCTGAATTTACAAACCGCGCACTCTGGCACTCCAGACTGAATTTATGAACACACCCTAAATGTCATCCAGTTTGTAACATTCTCTATGAAATGGGCTTGGAAATTGTGTAATTCAATGAAGTGAGCTTTACAATTATTGATGTATGTTCATTTTTAAAGTGGCTAAAATTCATACAAATGTTGACAATAGTATGATAAACTAAAGAAAATATACATTAAATTGTAAAAAAAAAATATATATATCTTCCTCAATCTACACACAATACCCCATAATGACAAAGTAAAACAGGTTTCTAAAATGTTCAGAGACTTGTCCCAAATCCACCCCTGCATTGTCTTGTTGGAAAGTGAACCTTTTCCCCAGTCTGAGAACCTGCTCCAGAGCGCTCAGGAATTCATCAAGGATCTCTCTGTACTTTGCTCCGTTCATCTTTCCCTCGATCCTGACTAGTCTCCCAGTCCCTGCCGCTGAAAAACATCCCCACAGCATGATGAAGTCACCACCATGCTTCACCATAGGGATGGTGCCAGGTTTCCTCCAGACATGACACTTGACATTCAGGCCAGAGTGTTCAATCGTGGTTTCATCAGACCAGAGAATCTTGTTCTCGTGGTCAGAGATCTTTAGGTGCCTTTTGGCAAACTCCAAGCGGACTCTCATGTGCCTTTTACTATGGAGTGGCTTCCGTCTGGCCACTCTACCATAAAGGCCTGTTTGGTGGAGTGCTGCAGAGATGGTTGTCCTTCTGGAAGGTTCTCCCATCTCCACAGAGGAACTCTGGACCTCTGTCAGAGTGGCCATCGGTTTCTTGGTCACCTCCCTGACCAAGGCCCTTCTCCATTGATTGCTCAGTTTGGCTGGGCGGCCAGCTCTAATCAAAATAAAAATGTATTTGTCACATGCGCCAAATACAGTGGGTGTAGACCTTACAGTGAAATGCTTACTTACAAGCCCCTAACCAACAACGCAGTTAAGAAAATTCTTTAAAAAAGGAGATAAGAATCACATAATTAAAGAGCAGCAGTAAATAACAATAGCTATATATACTACAGGAAGAGTCTTGATGATTCCAAACTTCTTCCATGTAAGAATGATGGAGACCACTGTGTTCTTGGGGACCTTCAATGATGCAGAAACTTTCTATCATTCCCCAGATCTGTGCCTTGACACAATCCTGTCTCTGAGCTCTACGGACAATTCCTTTGACCTCCTGGCCTGGTTTTTGCTCTGAAATGCACTGTCAGCTGTGGGACCTTTTTATATAGACAGGTGTATTCCTTTCCTAATCATGTCAAATCAATTAAATTAACCACAGGTGGACTCCAAGTTGTAGAAACATCTCAAGGATGATCAATGGAAACAGGATGCACCTGAGTTCAACTTTGAGTCTCGTAGCAAAGGGTCTGAATAGTTATGTAAATAATACATTTGCACTTTTTTTATACATTTGCAAACGTTTCTAAAAACCTGTTTTTGCTTTATCGTAACGGGGTATTGTGTGTAGATTGAGGACATTTTAAAATAAAAAATATGTGTGTGAATGAGTGAGGCTGTAACGTAACAAATTGTGGAAAAAGGGAAGGGGGTCTGAATACTTTCCGAATGCACTGTAGATGCAAAAAAAATCAATTCAGCCTTTGGGGCCTGGCCTGCTTTTTTTTGTTGCTAGATCCAAATGAGCGAATATGGGCGGCAATGCAGCGGGTTTGAATTGTGAGTATTTACAACAGGTTCAGCCTGTATTTTGGCACTCAAGCTTATGTGGCACACTTACCACAACATGTTTGACAACACAATTCTTCTTTGTCATGTTATCCTGTGTTTGTTTTGTCTTAGGTGTCAATATATTTGCACTACAGGGATCTGTGTAATCTGATCTTTGTCAATTACAGGAACACCTTTGATCACTGTTATGATGTATGCTTTGATGAACAGATACAGGATAATTGAGATGATAGAACTCCTCAGATAAAGTTGGTTGTGCAGGACTTGTCATTCAGGTCCATTCAACATTGACTCAATGCAATGATGATGTGTATTTGACATGTATGAGTTATGTTTCAACGGTTGTCTTTTTTATTATTTTTCAAGTAACATGGATGACTGTGAAAGGTTTGAAATCTCTGAAGACAGCGTCAACAAAGGAACGGAGCAGATTCGTCCGGAATGCTTTGAGTTGCTCCGAGTTTTAGGAAAAGGAGGCTATGGAAAGGTGAGCTATCCCTAATCGCCCTATGCCTTGATCAAGTATTCTCATGTCTTCCCCTTCGATTAGATGGCATCAATTCAGTGAAATTCATGTTTTTTTTCTTTTCCTCCAATCACATTCAGGTTTTTCAAGTTCGTAAGATGTCGGGTGCTACTTCGGGAAAGATCTTCGCTATGAAGGTCTTGAAGAAGGTGGGCTGTTTGGGTTATCAGGCTGAGATACTTATCTCTTGTCTCGTCTGCCCCAAAGGAACTGCACACTTAACTTCTGTGATATTTATTCTCTAAGTTTCATTGATATGACAATGAGCACAGATTGAACACTGACCCTCTTGTTACAGTAGTATACAGAACGCACCGGTGCAGTCATTCAGGCACGCAGTCAGAAGTGAAGCTGCCGAACACATAACTTAAACAAATTGACTGAACGACTTACCATGAAACCTCAGGGCTGTTCGTTCTCCCCATTTTCTTTCCATCGGCTCCTTTCTGTAATTGACGACCGCCCGTCTGGTTTGCATCTTGGCCCCAGAACCAACCTCTGTTTCCCAGAAGCCTTACAGGTTTTGGTAATAGGGGTTCTGTTTATAGTTTGTATGTGTCTGTATTTACTGTTGCTACCATGCAGGAGCTAAGAGCTCAGATTCCTATTCTACCTCTGTTACTGAGGATGAAGGTGTTTAACCAGGCAACCAGCAGCCATCATCACTGCCAAATGAAACCCAAGGGTCCCACCTCTTTCCCTCACTTCTTGGAAACCCTCTCTAATTGGCTGATCTTTGTCCATCACCATCTAGTATAACCTTCAGAACCATTGGATTTCATAGTGCAAGCAGCACAAGTGATTTTGGCTAAACAAGGAAGTGCGTTCGAGAAATTGTAAAGTATGCGTCTTAGAAATAGTTTTCACTAACTTTATATGCGCTAACTCCGAATCAATTGGGTCTTCCAAAAATGATATGGTCGCTGTGAATGGGACATTTATTTTGATTGCCGATTTAAATTTTTATATATATATATAAAGAAAGAATCAGAATTTTTCAAAGTCCCATCTAATAGGCCTACAGCTGTAGCAGGCTCTCTCTCTCCTGCCTTGATTTCAAACAACGCCCCCTTCAAGTCCCACTTTGTTGCAGTGTTTCCAGGTTCTATACGCGGTAGCAATTGAGCCTGGGATGAGGTTATGGAAACTCCTATGTGTGCAGCAGACATTTCCCAGTATTGGTGTTTAGCATGGTTGACTTAATCTGCCGTGTCAGAACCCATCGCTGTGCATGTAAGTGGCTATGTAGCACGGTAGGCACAGAGCCTCACGCAAATGACTGACCATGCTCTGCTCTCGTGCTCTGGCTTCTAGTTCTGCCACAGGGCTCCGGCTTAATCCAACAAACAGATCTACTATTGGACCCGATGGCTGAAATACAGTATACTGATATAAATGGGTGGGCCATGGGTGGGCCTGGGAGGGCGTAGGCCCACCCACTTGGGAGGCAGGCCCAGCCAATCAGAAAGGGCTTTATTACAGACAAATACTCCTCAGCACCCCTCCACACCTCCTCAGACTATCCTGCCAGATGTGGAGGTCCAGGGATGGCGTGGTTACATGTGGTCTGCGGTTGTGAAGCCGGGTGGATGTACTGCCAAATTCTCTAAAACGACATTGGAGGCAGCTTATGGTAGAGAAATGAACATTCAATTCTCTGGCAACCACTTTGGTGGACATGCCAGCAGTCATCATGCCAATTGCACGCTGCATCAACTTGAGACATCTGTGGCGTTGTGTGACAAAACTGCACGTTTTAGTGGCCTTTTATTGTCCCCAGTACAAGGTGCACCTGTGTAATGATCCTGCTGTTTAGGCAGCTTCTTGATATGCCACACCTGTCAGGTGGATGGATTATCTTGGTAAAGTAGAAATGCTCACAAACAGGGATGTAAAAAATTTGCACAAAATTTGAGCCAAAGGTTTGTGTGATTATGGAACATTTCTGGGATTTTTTATTTCAGCTCATGAAAGATGGGACCAACACTTCATATGTTGTGTATATATTTTTGTCCAGAGTGGTTTGAATGTTTTGGATTCCTTTGAGCCAACAAGATTTGCACGTGATCTGGACCGGAGGGCGAAGATAACTGCATTAATGACATGGCTCAGAGCAGAGAGGTTCTCTCTCTTTTACTAATGCTGGGGAAAAAGGAGAGCAGAAAAATAATAATCTAAACCAGATACCAAATGAGAATTTCCTTCACGCTGTTATGTCTTCAGAGCGTCTGGATCCGGTAGTCAGTGTCCTTCTTTTCAAATGCATATCATACCTCAGTTTCTATCTGTAAGAAATGTTTTTCATTTGGGCTGACTAACTTACCATACTATTACCAGGTTATTACCATTATGTTCTCTGCTGTGAATGTAAAGTGCTACCATTGTTATAATACTGACAGTGCTTGACATTTCAAGCCTTGTTTGATCCCTCCAGGCCATGATAGTGCGTAACGCTAAGGACACTGCTCACACCAAGGCAGAGAGGAATATCCTGGAGGAGGTGAAGCACCCATTCATAGTGGACCTCATCTATGCCTTCCAGACAGGGGGCAAGCTGTACCTCATCCTGGAGTACCTTTCTGGTGAGTGGCTGAGGCATGGTGTGTGCGCATACACACAAACCACACAACACAGCGTAGCGTACACCTACACGCATCATTCGCACACACAATGGCAAATAATTTAATGCTGTATTTGTTATTTGTAGGTGGGGAGCTGTTTATGCAATTGGAAAGGGAGGGGATCTTTATGGAGGACACAGCGTGGTAAGTGATCAGTCATGCTGGAGATGTGTATCTAGTGTGTAGAATAGATATGAGTTTCTGGACCCTGCAGTCCTCACTCCCATGTGTCAACAGACGGCAGATGAAGGTAGTGATTACATAGCATAAGGTTGAACCATTTCTAGAAGCAGACAAATGTAATGATGTTGAAACCACAACACCTCATGTTTAGAATGTAGCGAGGGCAGCTAAAGGCAAATCTGAAAGGATGCATTAAAAAAGGGCTGTGAAAATATCTGCTATTCCTGCTTGACGGAAAGGTTTTTCGTCATAGTCCTGTGTAACTATATACAGTGCCTTCAGAAAGTATTCATACCCTTGACTTATTTAGCCAGTTCGCCCGCGATACATGCCAGTATTCGACGTCCATCCATGTCTGAGGATGCCTGGAGATGACGTGGAAAACTACCTCTAGGGGCAACAGTGGGCGCTTTTACCTTCAAGTAGGTTTCGGTTTTGCTAGGGTGTTGTGGATGGGCGTAAGCATCTGCCTCTGGTGCCAAAGGTTGCATGTTCGAATCCAGCAATAGAAAGTTGTTTTTGTCTTAAACCTATCCCAATCCTTAACTCTTACTTTTAAAAATTTGGAGTTAATGCCTGAACTTAACCTTAAACACTTTGAAATTTGACGTTTGGAACAACGTTGAAATTTTATGTTTGAGAAACATGGATGAATGTCTAATCCTGACTTGAGACAGAGCTTGTTGGACTTATTCCACGTTTTGTTGTTTCAGCCTGAATTCAAAATTGATTAAATGTATATTTTCTTACTCATCTACATGTAATACCCCATAATGACAAAGTGAAAACATGTTTTGAGAAATTAACACATTTATTGAAAATTAAATGCATAAATATCTAATTTCTGTAAGTATTCACACCCCTGGGTCAATACTTTGTAGAAGCACCTTTGGCAGCGATTACAGATCTGAATCTTTCTGGGAAGGTCTTTAAGAGCTTACCACACCTGTATTGTCCAACATTTGCCTATTTATTTTTTCAAGTAGATTTAGTCAACTGTAACTTGGCCACTCAAGAACATTCACTGTCTTCTTGGTATGCAGCTCCAGTGTAGATTTGGCTTTGGCCTTGTGTTTTAGGTTATTGTCCTGCTGAAAGGTGAATTAATCTCCCAGTGTCTGGTGGAAAACAGACTGAACCGAGTTTTCCTCTAGGATTTTTGCCTGTGCTTAGCTCCATTCCGTTTCTATTTTATCTTTAAACTCCCCAGTCCTTAATGATACTCATAATATGATGCAACCACCACTCTGCTTGAAAATATGGAGAGTGTTATTCAGTAATATAGTGTTATATTGGATTTTCCCCAAACATAATACTTTGTATTCAGGACAAAAAGTTAATTGCTTTGCCACATTTTTTGCAGTATTCAGTGCCTTATTACAAACAGGATGCATGTTTTGGAATAGTTTTATTCTGTACAGGCTTCTTTCTTTTCACTCTGTCAATTAGGTTAGTATTGTGGAGTAACTCCAATTTTGTTGATCCATCCTCAGTTTTCTCCTATCACAGCCATTACTACTCTGTAACTGTTTTAAATTCACCATTGGCCTCATGGTGAAATCCCTGCTGGTTTCCTCTCTCTCCAGCAACTGAGTTAGGAAGGACACCTGTATTTTTGGAGTGACTGGGATATTGATGCACCATCCAAAGTGTAATTAAGAACTTCACCAAGCTCAAAGGGATATTCAATGTCTTTTTTCTTTTTCTTTGGCTAGCCATAACAGTGGTTGAATACTTATTGACTCAAGACATTTCAGCTTTTACATTTGTATTTCATTTGTCAAATGTCAAACACAATTCCACTTTGACATTATGGGGTATTGTGTGTAGGCCAGTGACAAAACAATCTAAATGTAATCCATGTTAAAATCAGGCTGTAACACAACAAAATGTGGAAAAAGTCAAGTGGTGTGAATACTTTCTGAAGGCACTGTAGATGCCATATTTGCTGAGGCACACTGTGAATGTACAGTTGAAGTCGGAAGTTTACATACACTTAGGTTGGAGTCATTAAAACTCATTTTTCAACCACTCCACAAATTTATTGTTAACAAACTATAGTTTTGGCAGGCCGGTTAGGACATCTACTTTGTGCATGACACAAGTAATTTTTCCAACAATTGTTTACAGACAGATTATTTCACTTATTAACTCACTGTATCACAGTTCCAGTGGGTCAGATGTTTACATACACTAAGTTGACTGTGCCTTTAAACAGCTTGGAAAATTTCAGAAAATTATGTCATGGCTTTAGAAGCTTCTCATAGTCTAATTGACATAATTTGAGTCAATTGGAGGTGTACCTGTGGATGTATTTCAAGGCCTACCTTCGAACTCAGTGTCTCTTTGCTTGACATCATAGGAAAATCAAAAGAAATCCGCCAAGACTTCAGAACATTTTTTGTAGACCTCCACAAGTCTGGTTCATCCTTGGGAGCAATTTCCAAATGCCCGAAGGTACCACGTTCATCTGTTCAAACAATAGTACGCAGGTATAAACACCATGGGACCACGCAGCTGTCATACCGCTCAGGAAGGAGACGTGTTCTGTCTCCTAGAGATGAACGTACTTTGATGAGAAAAGTGCAAATCAATCACAGAACAACAGCAAAGGACCATGTGAAGATGCTGGAGGAAACAGGTACAAAAGTATCTACATCCACGGTAAAACGAGTCCTATACGAACATAACCTGAAAGGCCGCTCAGCAAGGAAGAAGCCACTGCTCCAAAACTGCCATAAAAAAAGCCTGACTATGATTTGCAACTGCACATGGGGACAAAGATTGTACTTTTTGGAGAAATGTCTTCTGGTCTGATGAAACAAAAATAGAACTGTTTGGCCATAATGACCATCGTTATGTTTGGAGGAAAAAACATCCCAACTGTGAAGCACGGGGGTGGCAACATCATGTTGTGGGGGTGCTTTGCTGCAGGAGGGACTGGTGCACTTCACAAAATAGATGGCATCATGAGGAGGACAATTATGTGGATATATTGAAGCAACATCTCAAGACATCAGTCAGGAAGTTCAAGCTTGGTCGTAAATGGGTCTTCCAAATGGACAATGACCCCAAGCATACTTCCAAAGTTGTGGCAAAATGGCTTAAGGACAACAAAGTCAAGGTATTGGAGGGGCCATCACAAAGCCCTGACCTCAATCCCATAGAAAATCTGTGGGCAGAACTGAAAAAGCGTGTGCGAGCAAGGAGGCCTACTAACCTAACTCAGTTACACCAGCTCTGTCAGGAGGAATGGGCCAAAATTCCCCCAACTTATTGTGGGACGCTTGTGGAAGGCTACCCAAAACGTTTGACCCAAGTTAAACAATGTAAAGGCAATGTTACCAAATACTAATTGAGTGTATGTAAACTTCTGACCCACTTGGAATGTGAAATGAATAAAAGCTGAAATAAATCATTCTCTACTATTATTCTGACATTTCACATTCTTAAAATAAAGTGGTGATCCTAACTGACCTAAGACAGGGAATTTTTACTAGGATTAAATGTCAGGAATTGTGAAAAACTGAGTTTAAATGTATTTGGCCAAGGTGTATGTAAAACTTCCGACTTTAACTGTACTTGATGTAAAAGTTCTGTTTTCTGTTCTGCAGCTTCTATCTGGCAGAGATTTCCATGGCTTTGGGACACCTGCATCTGAAAGGCATCATCTACAGAGACCTGAAGCCAGAGAACATCATGCTCAGCAACAACGGTCACGTCAAGCTCACAGACTTTGGCCTGTGTAAAGAATCAATCCATGACGGCACTGTTACTCACACCTTCTGTGGCACCATAGAATACATGCAAGTTATGGTCCTAATCATTAATCAATTAAAAGTTAATGCCAGCCTCCGAGTCTGTTGTAAACGTCCCATCTCCTCAGAGCAATACTTTACGTACTCTTTTGTTTGAGGAAATTTGTGTTTGGTTGCACATTGTGTAGGCTTACCTGACTGTCCTCCTCACCCACTCCCCTCCCATCTGTCACTTCAGGGCCCCAGAGATCCTGATGAGGAGTGGACACAACCGGGCTGTAGACTGGTGGAGCCTGGGAGCTCTCATGTACGACATGCTGACAGGAGCAGTGAGTACAACTCTTCTTTCAAGAGAAACATTGATTTTCTTTAAAACGTATGTACTCTGTACAAGACAACATCAACATTTGATTGATCAATATTTATGTTTAACCTCAGCGCGACACAATGTCAGTATTGTTGTTGGATATAGCTTTTATGTTACTCCACAGCCACCATTCACTGGGGAAAACAGGAAGAAGACCATTGACAAAATCTTAAAGTGCAAACTGAACCTGCCACCTTACCTCACACAAGAAGCTAGGGACCTTCTGAAAAAGGTAAGGGTGTTAGATGTTCAACTGCCCCAGTTCTAATAGTGTTTTGATGGCATTTCAGGTAGGCTCTGCCTTCTGACTGTCTAATGCTGGGCTCTTCAACCCTGTTCCTGAAGAGCTACCGTCCTGTAGTGCTGAGCGATTTGTTTGAGGTCGGTTATATTATTAAAAAATAATCACATTTTTTTATTTCTGTTTCGATCATTTTAAAACATTAAATGTATTATAATTTTAAAACATTAAATGTATTATGTGGGTTGAATGCTGTAACACAGAATAAAACAATTAAAGTCCTATGATGGTAGTGACTGTCCATTACTGCTCATCACTTATTAACCATCATTTATTGACATTAACTTACTTTAATAAAATATTTAAGTTTTATTTGATAGCTTTATTATTTCATTCCAAGTCATCTCATCTCTATAGATATGCTGTCTGACAAAATCACTATTTTGTAGTTCTTCAAAGTAAATAAGGCAAACTTTTTTATGAAGGTCTCTTTCGTAGCAGGCATTAAAGAAACACAGACCGGACAAATGGAATATGGTCATTGTAGTTAATTACCACATTTTTATGCACTAAACTATGTAGAATATTGGCCTGTTGGAAACTAACTCCCTACTACATAAAGCACAGTTCAGGCTGGATCTGATATCTCAAAATAAACTGTTTAATGTGTGCATTGAGCTCACAGAAGGGGAGTGGATAACGAAATGGAATTCAAGTCATTGAACCTACTATAATTTATAGTTTTTGCTCCAACCCTAATCTAGCACACCTGATTCTAGTAATTAGCTGGTTGATACGCTAAATCAGGTTAGTTACAACTGGGTTTGGAGTGCACCTACAGGAGGGTATCTTTCCAGGAACAGTGTTGGAGGACCCTGGTCTAATGTAACACAAGTCAGATCAAATGAAGACTGAGGAGCAGACTTGCATTACCTGTCACTCCCTTTGTTCCAGCTGCTGAAACGCAATGCCTCGTTACGGCTGGGGGCAGGCCCAGGAGACTCCTCAGAAATTCAGGTAATACAGTTTAAACAGACCTGTTGTAGGATTATTAGAACATTGTTGAAGGTGGTAAAAAAGAGCAACCTTCATGTGTTGTGGCTTTCTCTCTGGGAAAAGTAAAGTTATTCTGTCCGCTTCTCCAGAGCCACCCGTTCTTCAGGCATATTAATTGGGATGATCTTCTCGCTCGCAAAGTGGAGCCTCCATTCAAGCCTTTTCTGGTGAGCCGTCATTCCTTATTCATAGCATTTCCATTGTGAACAGCACCTGTGCCTACCAAGTCCTCCTTGACCCACAGAGACTAGAGGTTAACCGGTTTCCTTCTTTCCTTCCGTTGCAGCAATCAGCTGATGACGTGAGCCAGTTTGACTCCAAGTTCACTAGCCAGACTCCCGTGGACAGCCCTGATGACTCCACGCTCAGCGAAAGTGCCAATCAAGTCTTCCTGGTAGGCTGCCTACTGCTTACTCTGCACATTCCATTTGGTCTTGTGTTTGTGCGCGTGTGTTTTACTGTGTGCACGGCTGCACGTAAACGGGTAGGCAGAAGCTACACTGTTTGTTTTTTCTCTTTTTGAAAATAGTTGGTTATTGCATTGCATCTGTTATTTTTTTAATGGAAACCGATATAGTTGAATGAGTGTTTCATTGCACATCTCCTCTGGCATATGTTGTTTTGGTTGTGATTGACCATGAGGAGAATGGCTGTAATCTTCCCTGTGACAACCTCCCCACAGGGTTTTACGTATGTAGCTCCCTCCGTCCTCGAAAACATCAAGGAGAAATTCGCCTTTGAGGCAAAAGTCAGCTCGCCAAGAAGGTTTCTGGGAAGCCCAAGAACACCAGTGAGGTAAGCGTTTTTTCCCCCCCCCACCAGTCTAATTTTCCTCTAGATTTGTGTAGAAATTGAATTTTCCCATGAAGTTGTCCTGCCAACCAGTGGTTGAATCCAGTGTCATTCTGGTACTCGGTTCTACTGGGATTTATCCTCACTGTTAAAATGTCACCATTCTGTCTGCCCTCCCCCAGTCAGTACTATTCTAACCTTGCCCTGTATCCTCTTCTCTTGGCCCCCCAGCCCAGTGAGGTTTGCTGTGGGGGACTGCTGGCCCCGGGCCCCCACTCAGCCTGGAACCTCGTCCCTTTGGGGTTTTGGGTCTGGAGACCAGCCCATGGAGGTTGGTGTGGAGCAGATGGCCATTTCCTCCAACGAGGTGTCTGCCCCCCTGCCTATCAGAAAGCCCTCTGGCAACACCACCACAGGCGGCCCCTTCAAGAAGCAGGCCTACCCCTACCCCATCTCCAAACGGCCCAAGCACCTCCAGATGAATCTATGACACTGTTCCATCTAGAACTTCTCTTTCCTAAATCCTCCATTCACTTATTTTTTTCTTTTAAGAGACTTATAGAAATTAAATGACTGACGGACCGTCGGCACCATTCACCAGCTCCTTCAGACGCACCTTCCATCCCTGCCTCCCTCCTTTCCTTCTATCCCTGCCTCCCTCCTTTCCTTCCATCCCTGCCTGCCCCTCTCTCCCTGGTTGGGCAGCTTGGCAGCCACACAGGGCTGTCTACCCTAGCAGATATGACAAACTATAGGAGCCTCCTGTTAGGGAGAGGAGGAACTAGGGAGAGAACTCCCTCCCACCAATTAGAGCTTTAGTCAAACAGCAAGAGGTCTTGACTACTTCCTTCAGCCCTGTAGAGTATATCTGGAGGAAGAGATGAGAGCAGTGCTGCTAGATGCTGCTGTCAGATTGCGGTGTGCTTCACTGGGCTGGCTTCTCATGACACGCTGGTGCTTTGTACTTTAGGTGAGTGGGGACAGAGTGTTACTCCTGATGCAGCAGTGCTTTCCCTCACCAGGAGTGAGATGTTATTGATCAATGAAACTGGGTAATAGACTTTTAAAGCCTGAGGGTGGAGATGATTCCCTCTTAAATGCCTCTACTTCATTTTTAGAACTTGCTGACGAGGGGTTACAGGATCCATTGTAGCTGAATACAGTAGATGGAGTCAATCACAGTGACACAATGTACACAGAACACATTCACTGTAGACTCAATTATCCTGCTATAGTGTATTACATTGTTCAATTTATAAAAAATATGGAATCAACAATGCCTTTTTCTGCTTTGTCACTTGAACATCCCATCAGGATAAATCTTGTAGAACATGTCTGGGCCGTGTTCTGTATGTAGAAAACGTATTGACACTTGAGTGAAACAGGAAGGTACAACCTAAACTCGTCCAATGAGAACATCGATTTCCCTGATCCCTACTTAACATGACCCTGAGCCATGTTCAGTTGCCAAGCGTTGTTGTATGTTGCCGATAGAAATGGAATGAATAAAGCTGACATGAGTCCTTGTTCTACATATCACATTTATACCTGAACGTTGTGTCCTGCTGAACACGCCCCACGTGTGGGGTCATTGATGGAGGGGCAGCAAAAAACACGATGTGTACTATTTCAGCTGAATGCATCGCCTCCTGCCCCACTTATCCTTCAATGCTGACACTGCTTTACCAGTCTGACTGGATCTCTAGGTAGATGGAAAACCTTTATGTATGTTTTTGCGTTGAATGTAAACTGACTCGATGCCTTTTCGAGTGTCACTTACTCAGAAGACCCACATAAGTTCTCCACGATTATGATGCATGCAGGTTTATTATAATATTATGGACCTATTCTTTTTGGGCGTCTGCCAATTTGTGATTGTCAGAGACCAACCGAGAGCTTGTCTTTTTTAATTGAAAGAAGCAAAGCATTGAGGCCAAATTCTCATCACCACTGCCTTTTAGTGTTTAGCTAATTGCCAGGTTGCATTTTTCTAATAATGTACCTGGCTAGGTGCTTCATGGATGCTTCCCTCAGTCTTTATGCAGCCTTGGTGATATCAGTAGGGCTAGTACCTCTGATTCCATTTTAGCTAGGGATTGTTTGAAATATGGTGTGACTTGAAGCTTATGTATGCATGTATGTGGTCTTTAACTGTCTTAGCCTCTGGAGAAAAGCCATTTGATTCTCCTCTTCCCCAAACAGGAACATTTGTCACATTAATAATAATCCAATTGTAAGGTTCTGTCTAGATGAAGGCAGCATGCTTCCTGAGACCTAAACTTGAAATTATTCCTTTTGTCTGGAGATGTAACTATTTGCTCCAGTGAGTTTAGATACTGTAGTTTCCCCCCACCATGGAGCTATCAGATTCACATGACCAAGATGACTATCATGTTTAAGTGTGATTTTGATAAACTTGAAAATATGCCTCATTCAATAAGCAAACAATTGTACTATTCTGTATATTTTTGAACCAGGCAGTTTTATTTGGGTCGTTCTCTGGAATCTGTTAGGCCTACGTCATGACTGATAGGTTTGTAGAGGGACACACACACACAAGTCCTGTTCAATACGATTGAATGTGTATCCTGACAAAGGATTTCTTATTCCAAGACTGAGGTTTATTAAAATATAAATTTTCACCCCCCTGTCTGCTTGTCAGTGAAGGAATGGACAAATTGCTTTGGCTTCAGGTTCCATTAGAGAGGATGTTTGGTGTGCTTCAGAGCAACTTTCACCCCCACAGTGACCATGGCTTACCTTTTTGAATATATTTATAATCCAAGTTCTGTTTTATTTTTTTATAAGTGCCATTATATATTTTTTCCACTGCATCAGTCACACTATGCAAACAATGTATTTATGTATTTTACATTATGTTTAAAAAATGTCTAAGTATATGTTTTTTCCAATGAATCTCTTGAGAAACCTCAAAATGCAGCAGTTTGTTCTTTAGTTTGGAATAAAGAATGATGTAAGGGGCAAAATAGAATCCTATTGTATGAGAGACAAGTTCAAAAAGTAACTTTTTGATCATCTTGTACAGGCTTCTTTAATTCTGAAAACTTGATACTTAATACGATGCCTGCAGAGTGTTGAAACATGGGCAGTTTAGGTGTGTGATGAAAAATAGTCACTGATGCAAAAACTAATGGGGGGTTGGGGATGTGACTTTCTTGAAGAAATTGCATGTATTTTCAGAGGAAGATGATTGGACCATGTGTTTCTATCTCTAGTGGTATAGGGTCTTTGAAGTGGTTTTCTGTGCTGCTCTAACCTGTTGATACTGAAATTATCTGAATGATACTCATCTGAGTGATTTCTCTCGTGGTTTCGGAGCTTGAGGACCTTTTTATAGTTCAGTGTTCAACTGAAACAAAATGAGTGAGCTTTTGGGAACATGAATATGATTGATCTTCTCATTAGAAGACTGCTGCAAACAGTTAATCAGAGTCAATATTTCACCCTTATATTTATTCCTAGACATTTCAGGGGGTTTGGATGTTGATGTGTAATATGGATGTGAACAAAATAAAAAGCATTACTGAGTTGAAGACTGTGAAAGTGATTATAGTGCAACCTGGATGGATTATGCAACCCCAAAGTTACTGCTCAACTCATAACAGCAGTTGCACAGGAATGGCCAAAAGGAACACTGACTTAAGGTAAGTGTGATTGTGCTCATCTAGTTGTGCTAAATATCAAGCTGTGTCTTCTGACATTTTTCTTCAGTGAAAGTTGTAATTGTCATGGGAAATCCTGAATAAATAGCCTGAAATTCTTCATTTACATTGCACTGCAGATGTCAGCTGAATCAGAAATTACCTTTAGATGTCAACCATGCTACAACCTGGATCTTCTGCGGTACAGATTGAATCCTGTCCCTAGGTTGCCTTGACCCAAGCCTAGTTATTGGCTGCAGTGCCTCAAAGAGCTAAGCACAGGAAACATGGTTAAGAACATCCAAACTAAAATGACTGTCACTACCTGAATAGATGTGAACTCACCCAACTGTTGAATAAATGCAGAATGCAACAATATCAACAATTTTACTGAGTTACTGTTCATAAAAGGAAATCAATCAATTAGGCCCTAATCTATGGGTTTATGATTGGGCAGGGGCACAGCCATGTGTGAGCCTGGGAGGGCATAGATCCAGCCAATCAGAAAGGGCTTTATTACAGACAGAAATACTCATCAGTTTCATCGCCTGTCTGGGTGGCTGGTCTCAGATGATCCTACATGTGAAGAAACTGGATGTGGAGGTCCTGGGCTGGCGTGGTTACACGTGGTCTGTGGTTGTGAGGCCGGTTGGAGGTACTGCCAAATTCTCTAAAACGACGTTGGAGGCCGCTTATGGTAGAGAAATTAACACTAAATTCTTTGGCAACAGCTTTGGTGGATATTCCTGCAGTCAGCATGCCCTCAACTTGAGACATCTGTGGCAATATGTTGTGTGACAAATCAGCACATTTTAGAGTGGTCTTTTATTGTCCCCAGCACAGGGTGCATCTGTGTAATGAACATTCTGATTAATCTGCATGTTGATATGCCACACCTGTCAGGTGGATGGATTATCTTGGTAAAGGAGAAATGCTCACTAACAGGGATGTAAACAAATTTGTACACTTGAGAGAAATAAGCTTTCTGAGTGTATGGAACATTTCTGGGATCTTTTATTACAGCTCATGAAACATGGGACCAACACTTACCAGGTTGTGTTTATATTTTGTTCAGTATATATGCCTTCAGTTCACTTCTATGGCAGTCCTAATGGAACATTAGATAATATGGTACATATGTTTCATGTTACTGTGAATTCCTCCTGAGAACAGTATGTGAACAGGGACAGGCTAGATTGATGCTTTTCTGTGTGTCCCTCAGATCTCTGCACACTTCATTTTAATGATGAATGGGTTGTAAATAACTGAAAGACAAAGTTGGTTCATAACAAGCTTAAACATTGTGTGTATTATATCGTGAGTAAATGTAAATGCCCAGAGCCAATTTGAATTCTAGGCTATAATTGAAAAGAAAAGGAATTTTATATATTTAATTTCATTTGTTGATTGAACGACTTTATGCAAGAAAAAAATGAAATTTCACTACATAGTTAAATATGATAATAAAATAAATGGATTCTCCCACTCTTTGGTTTTCAAAAAGGATGTAACCGTCATCGCTTTAGAAAAATAATTTTTGGATCAAACCAAATCTCAATCTCATATTTGTCATCTGGAAAACAAATGTAAAAAATCTGACTTCATTTGAAAAGAATAAATCTCCAAAATGAAGAACTTCTTAAATAGCAACCTTGGTGTTTGTTATTGTTTCTCAATGTGTTGAATACATTTTGTTCTTTAACCACTACTAGCCTGAGTGCCTGTATCAGACACAGAATGGCATCCCCTTTGCAACACGCTGGATTCTTTGCCACTCAAAGAGAAAAGTGTTTGAAAGACCAGGTATCTACCAAACAAAGATCAAAGCGTGTTTTAATTTGGTATGATTTAGGAGGGAGTGATATAATACATTTGATTAAAATACTCTAACATATTCCTCTCATGAAGCCACCCCTATTTACAAGTAGAAGAAACCCCCAGGTATTCCTGGACTAGCCTGGTGCAAGATCAGTTTGTGCTGTCTTGCCAACTCCTATGGTCAATGGCAAACACAGATGTGGTAACAGGTTATTCCCTGACAGCTCTGCCTAATAAAGAAAGAGGCTGTCTGGTCTTTTTTTTAGGCTGGCTGTGAAAACAAAAAACATGAATATTTCCACATCATGATAAAAAAATATAAACGTTTGAAAAGAAAAGGAACTAAAAACAGCACTAGAGGGCATGCAGAGAGAGAACTACCGTCAGTCAGTCGTGTAGAAAAGTGACAGTCGGAGAGGGAGTTACAGTTGCAACAGTAACAGTAACATGCCAAGGTGCTGAATGCATCCCAATCCTATTGCAAATATTATGCGCTCTTACTGACGTTGGCCAGTAGTAGGCACAGCCCTTAATGAATGGAGGAACAGTGTGGTCATCAGCTTCACAAGCCAATGATGAGTGGAGTATTGCTGTCAATACAACTGTCATTCACACATCGCAAACAGTGTCCAAGAGTCTCCACTTCTTTACTCCATTGTCTCCTTCTCTCAGTAGATTTGGAGGTAAGGTGACGTGGCCCCGTCCCTCCACTTGTGGACCTTGTCTGTGATGGCCGTGCGGCAGAGTGGACACATCTTCTCCCGGTTGAACCAGAGAGCAATGCACTCGTCACAAAAAATGTGCTGTTGTTGAGAGAATAAACAGGCATTCTTTATCCAACCATTCGCAGAATCAAAAGGAACACAATGAGTATACCCTTGTGTGGCTGGAATATTGAAATCAAACTAGTATGTGTAACTACATAGTAGGAGTAAAGAAAAGTCAGTAATATTAGTGTTTGCCATCTCATGGATGAGTGGTGTATCTCACCTGACACAGGAGGGCCCTTGGGTCTCTGTACTCTGCCTGACAGATAGGACAGATGTCCCCAGCCTCACTGCACTGGCTCCTGGTGGCTGCTGCCCCCGTGTGCTGAGGAGGAGGAACAACGCATATTTACAACCCACAAAGTCATCCAAACTCCTTACAAGTGTCGCCATTATACTCACATGATACACATGATCTACACATGAGCAAGACTGTTCAAGACAGTAGTCACTTGTCAGTCAACCCACATACCACCACTAAGGAAACAGTTAACATGTTGATGTATTTAAAGTACTGTACCTCACCACTGAGAAATATCCTCACAGTTTTCTGGAAAGACCCCCACTGTCCATACAATCCTAAAAGCTACATTTCAAAAGTAAGAGTTTAGTACATTTAAACAAAGGTGAAAAAAATACAATGTAGCCGTTTTCAGAATTTCCACTACTAAGGAGCCACTTCAAAGCATACATCTTTGATAAATGCAGTGTGATGCAGTCATAAGGTCAGTCACCTTGAGTATGAAGTAGACCAAAGCCAGCAGAACTCCCAGGGTGAGGCCAGTATTTCCATCCACTTTCTGGTAGGTGACCAGGTAGCGGAACCATAGGGGGGTGGGAGCCACAGCCTGGTACACCTGGCCCACCTCTTCAGTCAGCATGTACCACCGTCCCTGGGGACAGACAGAAAGGCATAGATGAATGCTTTCTCTCCATACCTTTTGGGCCCCCAAAATGCTGGTAGAACCTACAGTTAATTCGGAAAGTATTTCAGACCCCTTGACTTTTTCCGCATTTTGCTATGTTACAGCCTTATTCTAAAAATGTATGAATTTCCCCCCCCCTTATCAATCTACACACAATACCCCATAATGACAAAGCAAAAACAGTTATTTTTTTAAAAAATTCTAGCAAAAAACTGAAATATCACATTTACATAATATTCAGACTCTACTCAGTACATCGTTGAAGCACCTTTGGCAGCGATTACAGCCTCAAGTCTTCTTGGGTATGATGATACAAGCTTAGCACACCTGTATTTGGGGAGTTCCTCCCATTCTTCTCTGCAGATCCTCTCAAGCTCTGTCAGGTTGAATGGGAGTGTCGCTGCACAGTTATTTTCAGGTCTCTCCAGAGATGTTCAATCGGGTTCAAGTCCAGGCTATGGCTGGGCCACTCAAGGACATTCAGAGACTTGTCCCGAAGCCACTCCTGCGTTGTCTTGGATGTGTGCTTAGGGTTGTTGTCCTGTTGGAAGGTGAACCGTCACTCCAGTCTGAGGTCCTGAGTGCTCTGGAGCAGGTTTTCATCAAGGATCTCTCTAGCTCTCTGTACTTTGCTCCAGTCATCGTCTCCCAGTCTCTGCCGCTGAAAAACATCCCTACAGCATGATGCTGCCACCACCATGCTTCACCGTAGGGATGGTGCCAGGTTTCTTCCAGACGTGACACTTGGCATTCAGGCCAAAGAGTTCAATCTTGGTTTCATCAGACCAGAGAATCTTGTTTCTCATGGACTGAGAGTCCTTTAGGTGCATTTTGGCAAAATCCAAGTGGGCTGTCATGCCTTTTACTGAGAAGTGGCTTCAGTCTGGCCACTCTACCATAAAGGCCTGATTGGTGGAGTACTACAAAGATGGTTGTTCTTCCGGAAGGTTCCCCCATCTCCACAGAGGAACTCTGGTCACTCTGACAGAGCTCCATCGGGTTCTTGATCACCTCCCTGACCAAGGCCCTTCTCCCCTGATTGCTCAGTTTGGCCGGACGTCCAGCTCTAGGAAGAGTCTTGGTGGTTCCAAACTTCTTCTATTTAAGAATGATGGAGGCCACTGTGTTCTTGGGGACCTTCAATGCTGCAGAATTGTTTTGGTACCCTTCCCCAGATCTGTACCTTGACACAAACCTGTCTCGGAGCTCTACGGATAATTCCTTCGACCTCATGGCTTGGTTTTTGCGCTGACATGCACCGTCAACTGTGGGACCTTACATAAACAGGTGTGTGCCTTTCCAAATCATGTCCAATCAATTGAATTTACCACAGGTGGACTCAAATCAAGTTGTAGAAACATCAAGGATGATCAATGGAACAGGATGCACCTGAGTTCAATTTCGAGCCTCATATTAAAGGGTCTGAATATTTACGTAAATAAGGTATTCCAAAAAAACTGTTTTTGCTTTGTCATTATGGGGTATTGCGTGTAGATTGATGAGGAAAATGTTTCATTTAATCCATTTTAGAATTAGGCTGTAACGTATCAAAATCTGGAAAACGGGAAGGGGTCTGAATACTTTCCGAAGTGCTGCAATTTCTATTTCAGTTCTTCACAGTGGAGACTAGAGCCATCTGTCACCTGTGTCTGACAAGAGCGAATGAGCATAGCCTACTTGTAGTCACACAACTGGAGAGAGCATCCTTCCATCTGTGACAGAAAAATTAACAATTGTATAGTGGATCAATAAAGCTGTATTGTATTTCTTCGTTACCTGGGCTCTGTAGGTCACCAGGTTAGAGGGCAGCAGTAGGATAAGGCACTTAAACCACATGATGAGGAACTTGAGTGTGAAGTTGGTGACGCCCACCACCCATAGGACCTCCCAGAAACCTAGGGGCTCAACAGCTGGGTTTAGGAAGATGAGGCTGAGAACGAGGAAAAGATGTGGATTACATATTCTGCTCCTGATGATTTTAATGTTGGTTTCTTTTGTGTATTATGTCACTATGTCAACCGCAAATGTCCACAATGTGTATCCAATAAGGTTTTCCTATTCTATTCGGTTTTCTGCTCTGGGCCCGGTTTCCCAAAAGCATCTTAAGGCTAAGTTCATCGTTAGAACTTCAGTAGCAGCATTGTTAAATCTCTGAGCTGTTTCCCAAAAGAATTGTTACTAAAGTTGCACTTGAAAAATCTTGTTATAGAACAGCTGTGCTTCGTTAGATTAGTTTTTTCCTTACCACGTCACTTTATACACAGAAGACCTCCACTAAACATAGAATCAATATGTTTATCTGTCTCTCTGTGACCACCGGTAACTTCACAACAAAGTTGACTACATATACAAAGTTGACAATGTCGAAGGATAAAAAGATGATTCAAATGAAAACAGATGACTGAATTAAAAGATGACTAGCTTACAGTATATGCTACAGGCCTATATAATTTAAAATGTCGAAATCAATTTCATGTTCATTCAACTGAGTTCTATTTAGCTAATTGGAGGCTAATGTTAAATTTTTGACTCATTTCATGATGTGTAACAACATGTGCGCATTGTGGCGGCAATTCTTGATTTAGTGCATTATTGTAGGGTAAGCATTAGAATAAGCCGCCTCAATATCGGCAGTCAAAGGTGATATCTTTCTAAGAGCTGCTCCGTCGTCAGTATTGTGGAAAAATTTGAATGTTAAGGTAAGATTTGAATGGAGAAAGCTGATCCAAGAGCAGCGCTGCCTTTCCTTCGGTCCTATCAGTATCGACACAGGCCTCAACGACGCATTTAGCGAACGTTCTCGGGAATCACGTTACATCTTCGGCCTTTGTAGGAAAGATGCATCACTTAAAAACACTTGTAAAAATATTCCATTGCTATCGGGAAGTTGGGCCCAGGTCTGCTCTGGTAAGTGAAGTAAGGGGAAACGGAAGTGTCTTACCAATAGTAAAGTGTCTCAGTGAGAAAAGTGTAGTAAAGCAGGAGTGTGGAGGACGCCAGGAAGAGGAGCAGCCATATGCACTCTATCTTTGACCGACGATCCTGAGATACATGAAGGATCATATTCAGAGGTTTGAATAGTGTTTAAACACTGATGTAGAAATGAATGAAGAAATAGTGTTACTGTTAGTGACTTACCTGAAGAAAGACTTGGGTTTGAATGTTCTTATTCACATAAAGAAAAGTTGTAAATAAGCCAACTCCAACAGCTAGACCTGCAACAATGTCATGAATTATATTTATTTCAAACTAACTTGAGATAAATAAAAAGTTGTTCCTGACTGTATAGCTATGTTATTGTTGCCCGACACTTACCTAGGGCATGTTGGATGACCAGTTTAGCACAAAGGATGATTATGAAAGGAAGACTCTTCTGAACCCAGCGGAAGAGGTAGCGCAGCTCCAAGAATGAGGTGCTGGGCTCCCCTGACTCCAGATCAGCATCAGCCGGGTCCACCTCACTGGGCTCACTGTGGGAGTGCTGGTGTCCCCCACAATGTGAATGAGAGTGGCTGTGGGAACTGGTTCTGGAACTGGCTCTGGACCTACGGGATGACGCCCCTCCTCTACATGACTCCCAGGGCCCGCTGGAGAGGATAGGTACCCGGACCTCTCCACTAGTCTCCGGGACAGCAGAGCCCCCTGTAGCCCCTGCTGGTGTCCTGGTCAGTAGCGTCAGAGACAAACCATGTCCTGCCTGATGGGCACCCAGCTCACTGGAGTTAGGCTGCATCACAGTTGGGGATTCCCTCGATTTCAACGTTCTTTTGGAATCACTCCTTCAACAAATAAATCGTTAGAGGTTAAGGAGGAAAGATAAGATGCCGTGTGGTTATAAATGTGCAGATGCTAGCTAACAATCTAGCTAACTTTTTCACGCTATGTTCGCTAGCTAGGCCTAGCTACAGTAACTTACAGGTTGTTGACAGCATAAACAAATATTGTGATGCAGCCTAGTAATGTTACTTTGGCTGGCTAAATGACAATCAGATTCAGGACGGTGTTTTCATCAATATATATATATACCAATACACACTTTTGTATTTGGTCTATCTAGCAACGGTTTTCTCTTTTGTTTACATTTAGGGAGTGACAGTCAGCTAGCTAACGTACATTAGTAGCTAGCGAAACAGCTAGCTAACATTAACTGTGTCGTTAACTGTGGCAAGCTGTCAGATCAACATTACAATTGACAGCTTTTTGACAAATATAAATATCATTAAGAGGTTGTTGACCGTGTTGGCACTGATTACAGGATTTCTTTTAAAGTACCCTTACTTCACCAGGTAAGTAGACTGAAAACATATTTACAACAACGACCTGGGGAATAGGTTCTGCATGGGAGAGGAGGGGGGGTGAATGAGCCACCTGGAACATGATAGAGATGGCAGTTAGCTAACTACTGTACTGTTAGATTTCGGATGACAGATCTTTGCCAAACGGCTAACGTTAGCAGCTAGCTAGGCTAACGTTGTTATAACGTTTCTTTAGCAATGCAAGCAGAAAGGTTTAAAATACCTGTCATACTGAGTCTGGAGTTTCATGACAAGCCACCGTTCTCCATCTAATAATCTGTCCAAAACCCAAAATTGAACGAAAATAAAAGAAACAACCTAAAAGAAAACTAATTCGCAAGTTAAACCATAATCCTATCGTTTGGGAGCATAGAGCTAGATAGAGGACTCATCTTTATATCTGTGCCATTATTCGCTTTATGTAGCCCCGCCCACTTGACCCAGTTCCATTCTGACTCGATTGTGTTTGTGTTTCCGTTTCACAACTTCCTTCAATGCTAGCGAATTACCTCAGAGCGGTGGCTAGCTAATAATATAAAACCGCACGTCATTAACACGTCTTAACAAATAAACAAAAACATGGCTCACATTTGGGAACACACACACATGGCTATTCGGAGGTCGGATGATAACCATAGACCATCCGTCCATGATTAATTGATCAAATTGCCTGAAATTACGTATGGGGACATTTTTAATTACGTCGTGCTCTCCTTGGGAGTGGATGGTTCCACTATGAAAAATTACAAGAATACAGACGCCTATCAGTACCTCCACAGTGGTAAGGTGAGCCGAGTTCTTCACCAGGAGGGGAAAAGGATTGGTATTTTTTAAGGCAGATGTTCAGGCCAGCCAATCAAGCAGCTCTTACCACACTGCTTGGGTACCTTTCCAACAACGGATCAGTAGAGACGGCTGGATGCGCGTGCATCGCTGACATTGGAAAGTCATGCAGCCTACATTTTGTGGAAGGTAGGAAAATAAGCAAAGTCACTTGCATTTCTATGTCTAACATTACTTAACATAAGCGATTATAGCAGCCTGCATGTGTTGTGGTGACAGTTACTATAACCAATAGAGTTCTCAGATGATATCTATGATCAATATTCACATTTCTTGGTCTTGTAATTTATGTTTCTAGTTTATTTTTTTCGTTCCTTTTATAGATGAAAGTGCGCAATACTGCCTTATCTAGACACAGAATGATAAAATAGTCAGGCTTAACATAGCAGTTAGACCAAACGTTTTGTTGGATGAAAGCTGGATTGAGAATGTCATGATTTATTGGTTATGTTACATTTATTTGTGTGATCAACAGAACTGCCTTATTCATGTGGGGAATCTGTAAGTATCCTGTCAAGTCACATGTTGGTGAAGCAATGTAAGTTTATGGAGTACAGGTGAGTAGGGTATAACATTTATTTAAAAATGTTAGCATCACATGTATTTCTTTAGTGTTATTGTTTTTCTGTGTGAATAAGGTTTGTAAAATATCCTTGTGGTTGGGGGTAATGCCTAAAGTATGGTAAGTAAAAGTGGTCTCATCTCATTGGGAACAGTAGCAAGGTAAGTTTATGATGAAACTTGCATGTGTTTGAATTAAGTTGATCACATAGTCCTCAGTCACACAATTTTTAATAATAGGATTTTTTTCTGAATGTCTTTTTTTTGTAACAAACGTTATATCACAGGTGCAGAATGCAGTGTCCAGTGGCTAACTGGCATAGCCTGCACAGATGAGCAGCGACAATGGAATGTTGGGACTCTGAGGAACCTTGAGCCAATGCGGTTAAACAGCATTGACTTCACACACCATAAGGCCAGTGACCAATATGCAGAAAAGGATCCCGAATGTCCACCCCTGCCTCCCACTACTGCATTCCACGCACAGGTGGAATTGAATAGGAGCCTGAGACACCTGTATCTGCCTATGGGGAGTCTGCTCTGTGTGTTAATGCTGAACCGACAAATAATATCACAGCCAGTAGCACCCCATGTAAAATTGGACTGAAAGGAAAATGTATTTGTGGCTGTACCATTTTAATCTATTTAAACTGATGTGTGTCTCTTCTGTTCAATGCTTTCTAACTTCATATAATAACTTAATATAGATTCTCTACTCTTTCCCAGCCACATGGAGAGCATGTCAATTACAACTGCCAGAAGTGCCTGTCCTTCTACAATGAAATTTTGAAACTTGACCCAACTCAGTCGACTGCTTTGGAACACATCACAAAGGAGCAGAGTGTCTCACACTTGTGGCAGGACTTAAGGAAGCTTTGAGTTACTGCAAGCTCAGCCACGAAGGACCCTGTCAGGGAATCCACCAACCCTGGTAAGTTTCTCCAGGAGCATCTGTATCCCAGGTTCCGAGGGAATGTAGCCACACGGTACGGGAAAGATAATGAGCTGATGGCCTCCCAGTGGCTGGAATACTGTGAATACTCTGTGGACCACAGAGCCACTGTTGTCAATGTTGAAGAGCTATGGCTATCCGAGTGCTGAAATCCAAGGAGCTGTTGGAGACCTAGTGTCCTGTCATGGGGAAGGGCTGTGATTCTTTGGATGATGTCTTCAATGGGAAAGCCAGTTTAAAGATGGCGCCGGAGGGGATGGCTGCCATCTTATCGGCTCTTAACAAATCATGCTATTTTTTGTTTGTTTTTTCGCGTTGTTCGTAACTTGTTTTGTACATAATGTTGCTGCTACCGGCTCTTATGACCGAAAAGAGCTTCTGGACATCAGAACTGCGATTACTCACCTCAGATTAGATAAAGAGTTTTTCTTCAATGAGTCGGACGGGAGGGAGATCCTACAGACACCCGACCAGGGTCAGATACCCGAAACTGAGATTGTGCGGAAAAAGATCAGGGTGCCTTGTTGAGGAACAGGCGACGAGTGGCTAATCTGCCTTTGCCTTCTGTCCTGCTAGCTAACGTTCAGTCGCTGGAAAATAAATGGGACGAACTGAAAACACGTATATCCTACCAACGGGACATTAAAAACTGTAATATCTTATGTTTCACCGAGTCGTGGCTGCACGACGACATTAAGAACATACAGCTGGTGAGTTATACACTCTATTGGCAGGATAGAACAGCAGCCTCTGGTAAGACATGGCCTATGCATGTACAGTTGAAGTCAGAAGTTTACATACACTTAGGTTGGAGTCATTAAAACTCGATTTTCAACCACTCCACAAATTTCTTGTTAACAAACTATAGTTTTGGCAAGTCGGTTAGGACATCTACTTTGTGCATGACAAGTCATTTTTACAACAATTGTTTACAGACAGATTATTTCACTTATAACTCACTGTATCGCAATTCCAGTGGGTCAGAAGTTTACATACACTAAGTTGACTGTGCCTTTAAACATCTTGGAAAATTCCAGAAAGAAATGTCATGGCTTTAGAAGCTTCTGATAGGCTAATGGACATAATTTGAGTCAATTGGAGGTGTATCTGTGGATATATTTCAAGGCCTACCTTCGAACTCAGTGCCTCTTTGCTTGACATCATGGGAAAATCAAAAGAAATCAGCCAAGACTTAAAAAAATATATATTCTAGACCTCCACAAGTCTGGTTCATCCTTGGGAGCAATTTCCAAACGCCTGAAAGTACCACGTTCATCTGTACAAACAATAGTACGCAAGTATAAACACCATGGGACCACGCAGCTGTCATATCCCGCTCAGGAAGGAGACGCGTTCTGTCTCCTAGAGATGAACGTACTTTGGTGCGAAAAGTGCAACTCAATCCCAGAACAACAGCAAAGGACCTTGTGAAGATGCTGGAGGAAACAGGTACAAAAGTATCTATATCCACAGTAAACCGAGTCCAATATAGACATAACCTGAAAGGCCGCTCAGCAAGGAAGAAGCCACTGCTCCAAAACCGCCATAAAAAACCCAGACTACGGTTTGCAACTGCACATGGAGACAAAGATTGTACTTTTTGGAGAAATGTCCTCTGGTCTGATGAAACAAAAATAGAACTGTTTGGCCATAATGACCATCGTTATGTTTGGAGGAAAAAGGGGGAGGCTTGCAAGCCGAAGAACACCATCCCAACCGTGAAGCACGGGGGTGGCAGCATCATGTTGTGGGTGTGCTTTGCTGCAGGAGGGACTGGTGCACTTCACAAAATAGATGGCATGAGGAGGACTGGTGCACTTCACACAATAGATGGCATGAGGAGGAAAAGTATGTGGATATATTTAAGAAATCTCTCAAGACATCAGTCAGGAAGTTCAAGCTTGGTCGCAAATGGGTCTTCCAAATGGACAATGACCCCAAGCATACTTCCAAAGTTGTGCCAAAATGGCTTAAGGACAACAAAGTCAAGGTATTGGAGTGGTCATCACAAAGCTCTGACCTCAATCCTATAGAAAATTTGTGGGCAGAACTGAAAAAGCGTGTGCGAGCAAGGAGGCCTACAAACCTGACTCAGTTACACCAGCTCTGGCAGGAGGAATGGGCCAAAATTCACCCAACTTATTGTGGGAAGCTTGTGGAAGGCTACCTGAAAAGTTTGACCCAAGTTAAACAATTTAAAGGCAATGCTACCAAATACTAATTGCGTGTATTTAAACTTTTGACCCACTGGGAATGTGATGAAAGAAATAAAAGCTGAAATAAATCATTCTCTCTACTATTATTCTCACATTTCACATTCTTAAAATAAAGTGGTGATCCTAACTGACCTAAGACAGGGAATTTACGAGGATTAATGTCAGGAATTGTGAAAAACTGAGTTTAAATGTATTTCGCAAAGGTGTATGTAAACTTCCGACTTCAACTGTAAGTAAACAACAGCTGGTGCACAATATCTAAGGAAGTCTCGGTTTTGCTCGCCTGAGGTAGAGTATCTCATGATAAGCTGTAGACCACACTATTTACCCAGAGAGTTTTCATCTGTATTTTTCGTAGCTGTCTACATACCACCACAGACCGATGCTGGCACTAAAACCGCACTCAATGAGCTGTATACCGCCATAAGCAAACAGGAAAACGCTCATCCAGAGGATGAGTCCCCTAGTGGCCGGGGACTTTAACGCAGGGAAACTTAAACCAGTTTTACCTCATTTATAATCAGCATGTTAAATGTGCAACCAGAGGGGAAAAAAATTCTAGACCACCTTTTCTCCACACACGGAGGTCTCCCTCGCCCTCCATTTGGCAAATCTGGCCATAATTCTATCTTCCTGATTCCTGATTACAAGCAAAAACTAAAGCAGGACGCACCAGTGACTCGGGTCTATAAAAAAAGTGGTCAGATGAAGCAGATGCTAAACTACAGGACTGTTTTGCTAGCACAGACTGGATATGTTCCGGGATTATTCCGATGGCATTGAGGAGTACACCACATCAGTCACTGGCTTTATCAATAAGTGCATCGAGGACTTCATCCCCTCAGTGACTGTACGTACATGCCCCAACCAGAAGCCATGGATTACAGGCAATATTCGCACTGAGCTAAATGCTAGAGCTGCTACTTTCAAGGAGCGGGACTCTAACCCGGAAGCTTATAAGACATCCCGCCGACAAACCATCAAACAGGGAAAGCGTCAATACAGGACTACAATCGAATCGTACTACACCGGGTCCAACGCTCATCGTATGTGGCAGGGCTTACAAACTATTACAGACTACAAAGGGAAGCACAACCGAGAGCTGCCCAGTGACACGAACCTACCAAACGAGCTAAATAACTTCTATGCTCGCTTCGAGGCAAGTAACACTGAAACATGCATGAGAGCATCAGCTGTTTCAGACGACTGTGTCATCACGCTCTCCGCAGCAGATGTGAGTAAGACCTTTAAACAGGTCAACATTCACAAGGCCGCAGGGCCAGACGGATTATCAGGACGTGTACTCCGAGCATGTGCTGACCAACTGGCAAGTGTCTTCACTGACATTTTCAACCTCTCCCTGATCGAGTCTGTAATACCAACATGTTTCAAGCAGACCACCATAGTCCCTCTGCCCAAGAATACTAAGGTAACCTGCCTAAATTACTACCGACCCGTAGCACTCACGTCTGTAGCTGTATTTTTGAAACGCTGGTCATGGCTCACATCAACACCATTATCACAGAAACCCTTGACCCATTCCAATTTGCATACCGCCCCAACAGATCCACAGATGATGCAATCTATATTGCACCCCACAATGCCCTTTCATACCTGGACAAAAGGAACACCTATGTGAGAATGCTATTCATTGACTACAGCTCAGCGTTCAACACCATAGTGCCCACAAAGCTCATCACTAAGTTAAGGACCCTGGGACTAAACACCTCCCTCTGCAACTGGATCCTGGACTTCTTGACAGGCTGCCCCCAGGTGGTAAGGGTAGGTAACAATACATCTGCCACGCTGATCCTCAACACGGGGGCCCCTCAGGGGTGCGTGCTCAATCCCCTCCTGCACTCCATGTTCACACACGACTGCGTGGCCGTGCACGACTCCAACACCATCATTAAGTTTGCCGATGACACAACAGTGGTAGGCCTGATCACCGACAACGATGAGACAGCCTATGGGGAGGAGGACAGAGACCTGGCTGTGTGGTGCCAGGATAACAACCTCTCCCTCAACGTGATCAAGACAAAGGAGATGATTGTGGACTACAGGAAAAGGAGGACCGAGCACGTCCCCATTCGCATCGACGGGGCTGTAGTGGAGCAGGTTGAGAGCTTCAAGTTCCTTGGTGTCCACATCATCAACAAACTATCATGGTCCAAACACACCAAGACAGTCGTGAAGAGGACACGACAAAGCCTATTCCCCCTCAGGAGACTGGAAAGATTTGGCATGGGTCCTCAGATCCTCAAAAAGTTCTACAGCTGCACCATCGAGAGCATCCTGACTGGTTGCATCACTGCCTGTTATGGCAACTGCTCGGCCTCCGACCGCAAGGCACTACAGAGGGTAGTGCGTACAGCCCAGTACATCACTGGGACCAAGCTCCATGCCATCCAGGACCTCTATACCAGGCGGTGTCAGAGAAAGTTCCTAAAAATAATTAAAAACTCTAGCCACCCTAATCATAGACTGTTCTCTCTGCTACTGCAGGGCAAGCGGTACCGGAGCGCTAAGTCTAGGCCCAAAAGGCTTCTTAACAGCTTCTACCCCCAAGACTCCTGAACAACTAATCAAATGGCCACCCAGACAATTTGCATTGTCGTCGTCATCCCTTTTACGCTGCTGCTACTCTCTGTTTATTATCTATGCATAGTCACTTTAACTCTACCTACCTGTACATATTACCTCAATTACCTCGACTAACCTGTGCCCCCCCGCACATTCACTTTGTACCGGTACCCCCTGTATATAGCCTCGCTACAGTTATTTTACTGATGCTCTTTAATTACTTGTTATTTTAATTGTACATTTTTTGTTACGGGCTTGTAAGTACGCATTTCACTGTAAGGTCTACACCTGTTGTATTCAGCGCATGTGACAAATACAATTTGATTTGGTAATGCCTGGAGTGGAATGAGTGGAAAGGTATCAGCCATGTGTTTGATACTATTCGCTCCATTCCAGCAATTATTATGAGGCGTCCTCCCCTTAGCAGCCTCCACTGGTTGAAATCAGTTTGTCTATGAGGGTATATGATGGTCGTATGGTTGATTTCTCCATAACCATTCAAATTCAGCCTTGAATCTCATAGGGATCTCACCATCTGTCACCACTGGTCATCTAACTAGCCATGTTAGCCAGCAGGGTTGCATCAGTTTCCATTGGACTAGACTAGAGCTTGCTAGTTGGCTAGCTAGGTAGCTAACACTGCCTAGCTAGCTAACGCTAGTGTCACTAGCTAATGACGATACGCCATAGTCGTGGGTCTGCAAAATCATGCAAAGTGTCTTGCTGTTTTGGTTGTTGTTTTTTTTCTTAGTGACATTGCGAATATCATCTTTTGCCATTTTGTATCTAATCCGGTTTCGGCATTCGAATAGACTTGAATCCCAAATTCCCTCAAGATATTTTAGGAATTTGCACACTCACAGATGCAGAGCCTCAGAATTAAAGAACCGGTCACCGATTAGGAGACACTCCCTATTTATTATCGCTCCAATCTGGCACTTATGTTACCTTTCTCAAAAGCTTTAAAACTGGCAGCAATAATGTTTTTAAAGTAGTCCAACCTACAGAATAAACCATCAGACCACTTCAACTACAGTAACATTCTCAGTAACAGATTTTTTTCCTTCTTGCTATGACTGTGATATGTTGTTGTTTATCTACCTTAGTTGAATACACTGTCAGAGCGTCTGCTGAATGACAAAAATGTTAATGTAAAAACAAACACTTGCAACGCATGCTGGGTATTATTTGAATGAGCTCCGTCCCCCAAACAAGTACACATTTGGTCAGTGCAGACCAGATCCAAATCTGAACGAATCATAGATGGCTTGGTTTCAAAGTTTGAACATCACGTTACAGTACGGCAGTTTAGTACAGTGCAGTACGGTACATGACAGTAGAGTACAGTAGGGCAGCAGGAAGCCTAGCGGTTAGAGCATTGGGCCAGTAACTAAAAAGGTCGCTGGTTCGAATAGCTGAGCCGACAAGGTGTAAAATCTGTCAATGTGCCCTTGAGCAAGACACTTAACCCTCATTTGATCCAGGGGCGCTGAACTTTTTTTTGTTTTTTGTTTTTGTACAGTTTAATTCATTAGAGTGCAGTTTAGTTCAGTAGAATAGAGTACATTAGAGTAAAATAGGGTACACTATACTTTACTGTGCTCTACTGTATTGTATTGTACTATACTCTACTTATCTTTACTGTACTCAAGTAAAATTTTGCGGGCCTTTCCCAACCATGCAGAGAGAAAGAAAAAAAATATTCGAAAAATAATAAGGAATACATATACAGTGAGTAACTTGGCTATATACACAGGGTACCAGTATCAAGTCTGTGCAGGGGTACGAAGTAATTGAGGTAGATACATGTACAGTGTATTCGGAATGTATTCAGACCTGTTTTTCCAAATTTTGTTACTTTACAGTCTTATTCTAAAATGTATTAAATAAAAACATTTCCTCACCAATCTACACACAATACCCCATAATGACAAAGAGAAAACAGGTTTTCAGAAATGTTTGCTAATTTATTAAAAATAAAAACAGAAATACCTTATTTACATAGGTTTTCAGACCCTTTTGCTATGAGACTCGAAATTGAGCTCTGGTGCATCCTGTTTCCATTGATCATCTTTGAGATGTTTCTTCAACTTGATTGGAGTCCACCTGTGGTAATTTAAATTTATTGGACATGATTTGGAAAGGCACACACCTGTCTATATAAGGTTCCACAGTTGACCGTTTATGTCAGAGCAAAAACCAAGCCATGAGGTCGAAGGAATTGTCCATAGAGATCCGAAACAGGAAGCCACTCCTCAGTAAAAGGCACATGACAGCAAAATACACCTAAAGGAGTCTCAGACCATGAGAAACAAGATTCTCTGGTCTAATAAACCAAGATTGACTTCTTTGGTCTGAATGCCAAGCTTAACGTCTGGAGGAAGCCTGGCACCATCCCTATGAGGAAGCATGGTGGTGGCAGCATCATGCTGGTGGGATGTTTTTCAGCAGCAGTGACTGGGAGACTAGTCAGGATTGAGGCAAAGATGAACGGAGCAAAGTACAGAGAGTTCCTTGATGAAAACCTGCTCCAGAGCGCTCAGGACCTCAGACTGCGGTGAAGGTTCACCTTTCAATAGGACAACGACCCTAAGCACACCGCCAAGACAACGCAGGAATGGCTTCGGGACAAGTCTCTGAATGTCCTTGAGTGGCCCAGCCATAGCCCGGACATGAACCCGATCGAACATCTCCGGAGAAACCTGAAAATAGCTGTGCAGCGACGCTCCCCATCCAACCTGACAGAGCTTGAGAGGATCTGCAGAGAAGAATGGGAGAAAAGCCCAAATACAGGTGTGCCAAGCTTGTAGCGTCATACCCAAGAAGACTCGAGGCTGTAATCGCTGCCAAAGGGGCTTCAACAATGTACTGAATAAAGAGGCTGAATACTTACAGTACCAGTCAAAAGTGTGGACAAAGCTACTCGTTCCAGGGTTTTTCTTTATTTTTACTATTTTCTACAGTGTAGAATAATAGTGAAGACATCAAAACTATGAATTAACACACATTAAATAATTTAGTAACCAAAAAAGTGTTAAATCATTGTATATTCTTCAAAGTAGCCACCCTTTGCCTTGATGACAGCTTTGCACACTCTTGGCATTCCAATTCCATATGTGTTATTTCATATTTTTGATGTCTTCACTATTATTCTACAATGTAAAAATAAAGAAAAACCCTGGCATGAGTAGGTGTGTCCAAACTTTTGACTGGTACTGTATGTAAATATATTTATTTATTTATTTTTACCCCCTTTTTCTCCCCAATTTCATGGTATCCAATTGTTAGTAGTTACTGTCTTGTCTCATCACTACAACTCCCGCACGAACTCGTTAGAGGCGAAGGTCGAGAGCCATGCGTCCTCCGAAACACAACCCAACCAAGCCGCACTGCTTCTTAACACAGCGCGCATCCAACCCGGAAGCCAGCCGCACCAATGTGTCAGAGGAAACACCGTACACCTAGCGACCTGGTCAGTGTGCACTGCACCCGGCGCGCCACAGGAGTCGCTAGTGCGTGATGAGACAAGGATATCTCTGCCGGCCAAACCCTCCCTAACCCGGACGACGCTAGGCCAATTGTGCGCCGCCCCATGGGCTACCCAGTTGTGGCCGGCAGCGACAGAGCCTGGGCTCGAACCCAGAGTCTCTGGTGGCACAGCTAACACTGCGATGCAGTGCCTTAGACCACTGCGCCACCCTGGAGGAAAATATACAGTGGGGAGAACAAGTATTTGGCTGTATGCCAATTGGAGTGGGTTCACGGTGTCTGGGATAATGGTGTTGCTGTGAGCCATGATCAGCCTTTTAAAGCATATCATGGCTACAGAGGTGAGTGCTACGGGGCGATAGACATTTAGACAGGCTACTTTGGCGTTCTTGGGCACAAGAACTACGGTGGTCTGCTTGAAATTTGTAGTTACTACTGACTGGGTCAGGGAGAGGTTGAAAATGTCAGTGAAGACAATTGCCAGCTGGTCAGCGCATGCTCTGAGTACGCGTCCTGGTCATCCGTCACATCAGAGCCGGTGTAGTAGGATTCGATCTTAGTCCTGTATTGACGTTTTGACTGTTTGATGGCTCGTCGGAAGTCGTAGCGAGATTTCTTATAAGCGTCCGGATTAGTGTCCCGCTCCTTGAATGCGGCAGCTCTAGCCTTTATCTTAGTGCGGATGTTGCCTGTAATCCATGGTTTCTGGTTGTGATATGTACATACGGTCACTGTTGGGATGACGTTGTCGATGCACTTATTTATGAAGCCGGTGACTGATGTGGTAAACTCTTCAATGTTATCGGATGAATCCCGGAACATATTTTGGTCTGTGCTAGCGAAACAGTCCTGTAACTTACCATCCGTTTAATCGGACCACTTACATATTGAGCCGTCCTTGGTACTTCCTGTTTGAGTTTTTGCTTGTCAGCAGGAATCCAGAGGATAGAGTTATGGTCAGAGAGGGAGAGCTTTGTATGTGTTTCTGTGTGTGGAGTAAAGGAGATCTAGAGTTTTTTTGCCTCTAGTTGCTGGTAAAAATTAGGTAAAACAGATTTCAGTTTCCCTGCTTTAAAATCACTGCCACTAGGAGCCTTTTCTTGTTTGCTTATGCCCCTATACAGCTCGTTGAGTGTGGTCTTAGTGCCAGCATTGTAAATAGACAGCTATGAGAAACATAGATGAAAACTCTCTTGGTAAATAGTATGGTCTGCAGTTTATCATGTGGTAGTCTAACTCAGGGGAGCAAAACTTTAAGACTCCCTTAAATTAGAGACTGTTAAATTAGAGACACCAGCTGTTGGCAGAATGTCCTTTGGGTGGTGGACTATTCTTGATACAAACGTGAAAATGTTGAAAAACCCAGCAGCGTTGCTGTTCTTGACACAAACCGGTGTGCCTGGCACCTGCTACCACACCCAGTTCAAAGGCACTTAAATATTTTGTCTTGCCCATTCACCCTTTGAATGGCACACATACACCATTTTTTATTTAACCTTTTTTAACTAGGCAAGTCAGTTAAGAACAAATTCTTATTTACAATGATGGCCTACCCCGGCCAAACCCGGATGATGCTGGGCCAATTGTGTGCCGCCCTATGAAACTCCCAATCACGGCCGGATGTGATTTAGCCTGGATTCGAACCAGGGACTGTAGTGACGCCTCTTGCACTGAGATGCAGTGCCTTAGACCACTTGGGAGCCCAAAATCCATGTCTCAATTGTCTCAAAGGTTAAAAAAATTATTTTTAAGCCGTCTCCTCCCCTTCATCTACACTGATTGAATTGGATTTAACAAGTGACATCAATAAGGGATTCATCTGGTCAGTCTATGTCAAGGAAAGAGCAGCTATTCTTAATGATTTGTATATTCAGTGTACAGTCATGGCCAAAAGTTTTGAGAATGACACAAATATGATTTTTTACAAAGTCTGCTGCCTCAGTTTGTATGATGGCAAATCAAATTTTATTTGTCACATACACATGGTTAGCAGATGTTAATGCGAGTGTAGCGAAATGCTTGTGCTTCTAGTTCCGACAATGCAGTAATAACCAACGAGTAATCTAACCTAACAATTCCACAACTACTACCTTATACACACAAGTGTAAAGGGATAAAGAATATGTACATAAAGATATATGAATGAGTGATGGTACAGAACGGCATAGGCAAGATGCAGTAGATGGTATAGTGTACAGTCTATACATATGAGATGAGTAATGTAGGGTATGTAAACATTATATTAAGTGGCATTGTTTAAAGTGGCTAGTGATACATTTTTACATAATTTCCATCAATTCCCATTATTAAAGTGGCTGGAGTTGAGTCAGTATGTTGGCAGCGGCCACTAAATGTTAGTGGTGGCTGTTTAACAGTCTGATGGCTTTGAGATAGAAGCTGTTTTTCAGTCTCTCAGTCCCTGCTTTGATGCACCTGTACTGACCTCGCCTTCTGGATGATAGCGGGGTGAACAGGCAGTGGCTCGGGTGGTTGTTGTCCTTGATGATCTTTATGGCCTTCCTGTGACATCGGGTGGTGTAGGTGTCCTGGAGGGCAGGTAGTTTGCCCCCGGTGATGCGTTGTGCAGACCTCACTACCCTCTGGAGAGCCTTACGGTTGTGGGCGGAGCAGTTGCCGTACCAGGCGGTGATACAGCCCGACAGGATGCTCTCGATTGTGCATCTGTAGAAGTTTGTGAGTGCTTTTGGTGATATGCCGAATTTCTTCAGCCTCCTGAGGTTGAAGAGGCGCTGCTGCACCTTCTTCACAACTCTGTCTGTGTGGGTGGACCAATTCAGTTTGTCCGTGATGTGTACATCGAGGAACTTAAAACTTTCCACCTTCTCGACTACTGTCCCGTCGATGTGGATAGGGGGGTGCTCCCTCTGCTGTTTCCTGAAGTCCACAATCATCTCCTTTGTTTTGTTGGCGTTGAGTGTGAGGTTATTTTCCTGACACCACACTCCGAGGGCCCTCACCTCCTCCCTGTAGGCCGTCTCGTCGTTGTTGGTAATCAAGCCTACCACTGTAGTGTCGTCCGCAAACTTGATGATTGAGTTGGAGGCGTGCATGGCCACGCAGTCGTGGGTGAACAGGGAGTACAGGAGAGGGCTCAGAACGCACCCTTGTGGGGCCCCAGTGTTGAGGATCAGCGGGGTGGAGATGTTGTTACCTACCCTCACCACCTGGGGGCGGCCCGTCAGGAAGTCCAGGACCCAGTTGCACAGGGCGGGGTCGAGACCCAGGGTCTCGAGCTTGATGACGAGTTTGGAGGGTACTATGGTGTTAAATGCTGAGCTGTAGTCGATGAACAGCATTCTCACATAGGTATTCCTGTCAAGTTTTGACCTCCTTCTTGTGCAATTCCCCACTTGAAAAGGACAGTCCCTCCACATGAAGATTTTAACTGGATTTCACTCAATAAACAGCCATGGAATCAGTTGTTTGTCTTTTATTTACCATTCTTTGGTTGGCAGTAAACAGGTGAAAAACCTCAAAAAAGAGATGACAAATATAAGTTATTATTTGAGTTGACAGCCTAATTAAATACACAAAATTATCCACATTCACCTCAGATAAACACATTTCTGCCATTATAAAATACAAGGTTTCCACTTTTAAGCAAATGTTTCCCAAAATAGAAACCCACCATTTTGAATCAAAAGAGCAGAATCAGTATATTTTTATCTAAATTTGCATTTTAGCCAAATACATTCAAAATATTTTTAGTAGTAAAACATTACATTTATTTTCTAATCAGTAATTTTAAGCAGACAAATCTTACATCTTTTAGCCAAAGATTTTTTAGACTATACATTTGTTACTGAATTAAGAACTTGGTTTACTAAGATTTCTACAAAGTTTAAATTACTTTTAACCATTTCAAACAAGTTCTATCAACAATGAATTTGGCTCTTCTTACTTTTCCTTTATACCCCACAAACATTTGAAGTTATAAATACCACTGCAAAAAGTCCTATCAAAGTTAAGAGTCTGTGTTTTCCAGAGTATCATTAGCAGTGCACTGCTTAAGTCAGTCTAACCAAACATGGCCAATATGGCGCTTACCGGCTGTCTTTCACAGTTTTGTAGAGGGCTTGGACTTGCACAGTCACCTCGATCACAAAGATGAAGTTTCCTTGGTCTTGTGGTGTTATAAATACTCCTTTCACTGCGGTCTAAAGACAACAGCAGAGCCAGGTGCTGGCACGCCCAGATTGCCTGGAAGATTTGTTCCACCTGGTTCACCACTGATTGAAGGAGGAGGAGTTTCACCACTGAGGAGCTCCCAGGCAGTTTGTCAGCACACCTCCCACTCAATCTTCCCACGGGAACCGATGGAAAGATCGTAAATCAGCACCTACATACTGCCGGTCAGCTCCGAGTTTGATCCTCAACTGGTAGCAAGACAACCAGGCGTCGAACATCTCTGTGCACGACTGTGGTTTGCGTAGCTTCTTTCAGGACTTTGGCCGATGGCCGGTTTAGTGCGGGTTTTGTGACAGGAAGGCAGGAGCTTTGGACCACTTTGACGTTCACGTCTCGAACAATGCCCTTAGCATCTGGATTAACGCTCACCACCCGTCCTAGCTTGAATTGGCCCCTCACTGCATTTTGGTCACACAACCAGACAATATCTCCGACAGCAACGTTGCGATATGAAGTGTGCCATTTACTTCTCAGAAATAAGTTTGGGCCGGCAAGCTGGCTCCAAGACCTCCAGAATTTGTTGACCTGGTTCTGCATCTCTCTGAGTCTCTTGTAAGGGTAGTTCGCAAAGTCAAATGTTCTGATCTCACCGCTTGGAGAGGCCCGGCCCAGGAGAAGTGTGTTGGGTGACACATACTGCACGCTTTCTTCATGGCTTTGCACCCTGGCATCTATTGGGCATTCGTTGGCAAGGTTTGCAGCAAGTTGTAGTGTTGTCTGAAGCTCGCTGTAACTAAGGCCAGTGTTGTTGCCCAGGCTCTGCAGTGCCTTCTTGAGAATGCGAACAGCGGCTTCAGCAGCCCCATTGCGGTGAGGTGAGTCAGCAGGGTGAATTGTCCACTCCCATTTGGTACCTTTTTGAGCCGACATCTCTTCTATTGAAGTTCTATTCTGAGCATCCAGGAACTGGTACAGCTCTCTTAGGACAGGTTTGGCGCCGATGAAGTTTGTCCCCGGGTCGGACCAGATCTTTCTTGGGTGCCCTCTAATTTCAGTAAAGCGTTGGTAAGCCATCAAGAAGCTGTCGACATTGTGTTGACCAGGTCTGCATGAATTGCCCTGCTGGCCATACAGCTGAAGACGACACCCCACACTTTCATTGAGACCCGTTTCTTGATGTCATCTTTGACAAGGTACGGTCCGAAGAGGTTGACTGTAGTGAACTCGAACGGAGCTGCAGGTGTGGCTCTTTCAGCAGGTAAGTCAGCCATTACCTGTTCGCACCTTCTTGCTCTTGACTTTTTGCAGAAAAGGCAGTTATCCACTACTTTTTGGGAAATTTTTCTTCCTTGGATGACCCAGGCTTTCCTCCTCATTTTCAGCAGGGTTGCAGCCACACCTTCATGACCATCATTGTGCGCCTCCCGTGCCAATAAAGTAGAGACCCATGCATTGAAAGGCAGAAGGGGAACTGCAGCGCCATCCTCCCTGAAGCCATGGATTCTCCCACCGCAGACTAGTAACCCAGATTCTGGCTCTCTGTACACAACCAAGCGGTCCGTAGTGGTAGTTGGGAACGTCACCCCCTCTTGAGCAGCAAGATAGATGTCTCTTATTGCCTCTTGACGTTCTGTGGCGGTGATAACTCCTTTTGTGGGAATCGCCTCCCACTTTGGGGTCTCAATGGATTTTGTTGCAGATCTAAACTTTTTGGCGGCTCTCCAGATCAAAGCAACAGTCTTGACTAGACACTTTAGGCTACTAAAGCGCCTCTCATCCACCAAGTTTAGGACAGCTGCACCAGCAGGAAATCGTCCCACCAGACTTGGAAGACTTCTTCTCGCTTGGGCTCTGGTGAGTGCTGCCACAAATGACTTCTTTTGCATATTGTTAATGCTCTCTCGAGCTGTCACAGACACATCTTTTGACGACATAATTGGCCACTCGCTCTCTGGAAGATATAGAAACTCTGGCCCTTGCTGCCACTCTGAATGGGCATCAAGTTCCTTTGGCCCAGCTCCTCGAGTGATAATGTCGGCTATGTTGAGTGGTCCAGGGATCCACCACCAGTCCTGTAGCCGTGTGCTCTCTTGGATCTCTCCAATTCTATTAGCGAAGAAAGTCTGAAATCCATAGCTTTCACGCTGGATAGCTCCAAGAACAGTCTGACTGTCTAACAAATGGTACCACCTTTTTATCTGGATCTGGGTTCTGTTCAAAGTACTTTTTCAGGCGGCTTGCAAAGACTGCACCGCAAAGTTCTGCATCCCCCTTCTGGTCTAGTGGTGTCAGCTTTGCTTTTGACTCCACTAGTCGAATTGTTAATTGTTTGTTGCAGTTCCACCGCAGGTAGAGGACAGCACCATAGGAGCTTTCACTGCCATCTGAAAAAGTGACAGCGACTGGTTCAGTTGTTGCCTTTGGTGGAGTAAGAGCTCTTGGGAACATTACTTTGCTTAGCTGGACGTACTCCTCAAAAATTCCAATTGCATCTTTGCGGAGCTCATCCGACAGGGGAAGGTCCCATGTGTCCTTGACCATGCTGCACTTTGATTTTGCCTCTTGGAATGCCCTTCGGACCAAGATAGCCCCTCTTTGCTTTGATGGCGTTGTCAGGCCAACTGGGTCGTACAAACCAGCAACTTGACTCAGCAGTTCACGTCTTGTCAGCGGGTCTGGTGTCTGTGCTCGTACTTCTTCTAGCAGTAAGTCTTGCCCAAGTCTCATCTTTTTCTTCCGCCTGGAGAAGTTGACCCTCACCATGACATGCAACATGTCTTCATCCACAATGTAGCCGAGACCGAGCGCCTTGTTGTCTTCCTCCTTAAGCTGATTTGGCAGGACAACAATATTTGGTGATGCCTTTTCTCTTTCTCCTTTATTTTGGCCTGAGAAGACCCAAGGCTTCAGTGCAAACCCTCCTGCTTTTAGAATCAGCTCCACATTCTTTGTGATGACTTCGAGTTTTTCACGGCAGTTGTGGGATGTCAAGATGTCATCGACGTAGCTGTGCTCATGTAATACTTGGCATTCATCTGTGAGGTGGCCGAATTGAGGCAGGTTAGCCGTCTCCCTCATGGCCAGTTGTGCTATGCACCCTGCTGGCTTGTCCCCGATATTCACTCTGGTTATGGCGTATTGTTCCACCTCATCGCTCTCTGAATCCCGCCACAAGAACCGGTGTAGATGGACTTCCCTCTCCTCGAGCCACACAGAATTGTACATTTTTCTGACGTCTCCTAGAGCGGCATAGGAGCCTTGGCGGAACTTGAGGAGGACAGCTCGAATCGGATTGAGAACGTCAGGGCCTTTCATCAGAAGGTCATTGAGACTTTGGCCTTTGTACTTCTGACTGCTGTTCCAGACAAGTCTTACCGGAGTTGTAACAGAGTGGGGGTTGGGTGCGATAAGATGACTAATATACCAGACAGGTCCATTCCAGTTGGTTAGATCCTCTTTGGTCAGCTTTCTTGCAGCCCGGCGGTCAACCATTTCGTGGACTTGAGCACCATAGGCTTTTTTCCACTGCGGTTCTTTGGCGAGCTGTCTCTCTGTTCTGAGAAAGGTTGCCTCCACTGCTTTTATGTTGTTTGGCAATGTAGATGGGTCAATGAGCCATGGATACCTTGCATGCCAGTGTGGACTATCACTGTGGTCATCAGCACCAACATAAGTCAGGCCACCCTTAACAACTTCCAGCTCCCTTTCTTCGGCCAGAGTCATTTCTTTGCCACCAAGTTGACAACTGCCGCAGCGACATCCTCCACATTTTGGGGTGCAGGGGGCGCCAATGCTATCCCATCTCCACCACTCAATAAAATCCCGAGTGGAAATAGCAGAATAAGAAGACTTGATGGTAGGTTTGGCGCAGATATGTTCTTCATACATCAATGCTGCTGTTCTCATGGATCTGGCGAAGTGCGCTCTGGACTGGTGTGCTGTAACTGTAGCCTCTTCCAACAGACCAGGGTGTGTCCCTGCAATTGTCTTTCCCAATGGCCCATCCCATAGTACAAGGTCCCCAACGGTGCGTATTTTCTGTGGGACCAGTCGCCCTTCCTTATGGCTTATCAAAAGCTGTATCTGTCTTGGTCTAACAAGTTCATTTTGGGGGACATCTGGAAAGAATTTTTGGAGTCTTTTGGCTGTCACATGTTTGTGAATCTCTGCAATGCTGTCCAAACCATAGCAGAGGAGTTGGTGGGATCTGACATTGCCTTGCTCTGTGCGGACCCGGATCTTTAGGTGGTACCGTTTTGTGGTGACTTGAACTTTCATTCCTCCCACACCATGGACAACAAGGGTTATGGCTTCACTTCTAAGGTTCAAACGATCAGCTGCATCATGAGTTATATAGTTTGTATCCGATGCCAGGTCGATCAAAGTCCCAACTTTTTGTCCTGCATTGGCCGTGACCTCTAAGAGCATCATGATGACTGGCCACTCCACTATTCCATTCTCTGCTAGAAGACTGGGTTGGTTGGACACAAGAGAGGTTCTGGCTATAGTGTTGCAAAAGGCATTGCAACACTTCTCTGCAAGTTCAGGTGAGAGACTTTTAATGAACTCTTCTTGGGCTTGGGTATAACGCTCTCTTGTGTCACCTCCCACTTTGCTGTTATTGGACCTCTGGACGACATTCCCTTTGGATGTACCAGCTCTCGGGCAGAGGTAATAGTGGTGTTCTGCAGCACGCTGTTCTATGCAGTCTGGCCTCCTGCACAGAAACTCTGATTTACAATAGTCACCTTCCTTGTGAATCTCCAGGCATCTTTTGCAGGCTCCCAGCTTCCTGACAGCATCTCTTTTCTCTGACAGCTTAAGCGTGCGAAACTTTTGGCAGAAATATAGCCTTTTCTTATGCTTGCAGTCTCCGCAGACCACACATCCTTGAGCCTGATCGCTTAGTTGGGTGGAGGTTCTGGTTCGAGCTTGCCGAGGTTCAGATTTCGGTTTTGGTTCCTCCTCTCTCAGTTGGTCCAGCTTCTCATAGATGGCTTCTTGACCTTGAAGAAACTTGTGGAGGTAGTCAAATCGCTTGTCTTCTTCAGCTTCATCACCTTTGCCAGCTACATGAAGAAGCCATTCCTTCTTCAGGCCATCAGGAAGTTTACTCTCTATTGTCTTTGTTACAAGAGGGTTCTTTATAGCACCGGTCTTGCCAAGCTCGTTCAGATCGACCAGGGCTTTTTCTACTGATTGGATGAGCTCAACAATCCTCCTGGGCTGGTTACCTTTAACTGCTTGGAGTCTTTGGAGCTCTTCTACTATCTCAAGGGCTATAGTTGTCTTATTTCCAAAGCGGTTCTCCAAGACCCGGAAAACCTCCTCAGCAGTTGTGTAAGTTGTCAGGTGAAGGTCTCATATGGTCTTCTCATCCACACTGTCGAGAAGTTGGAACTTTTTAACCTCTCTGGATCCAGTAGGTTCTCCCTGCATCTGGAGCGCTTCCCAGTCTTTTTTCCACCGGTGAAACTCTCGGCGGATGCCAGAAAACTTTGGGAGGGCAGCAGGCTTTAATTTAATTGCTGGTGTGGCCACAGAACTGTTTGAAGTAGTACTCAATCTGCTGGTTTCTCCTCTAACGTGTGCCCCTGTAAAGTCTGCTTGTCTTAATGTGAGATTTGGCAGGATAGTTTCAAGGTCTTTGATACGACTCTGGAAATGTTGTTGCTCTGCTGGGGGGGCCCAGCACTTCCAATGTTTATGCACCTCCTTTGCAGCCTTCACAAGTTTCTCTAGTTGTCCGATCATGAAGAAATATGCATCTGGGTTTTTACTTGGGTCCACAGCTCCCACGTTTTCTGCTTGCGACTCTGCTGTTGTAATTGCTTGTGTCAGTTCATATTCCCCGAAATTGGCCCACAATGTCTTTTGTATGAGGTCCTTTAGCTCTTGCAGTTTTTTCTCACACTCATTTGCTGTTTTGACCAAGTCAGACTTCTGCTGCTCGCTCAACTCCTCTGCATCAGAGTTTTCTTCAATACATTGCCCCTCTACATCATCGTTGGCTTCCAGGACTTTGCCAGCTTCTGCAGTGAGCTTCCTAAAATTGTCTCTGAGCTCCTCTTCTGACATCATTGTATGCATTCGTAGCACATTATTGGCCAGACGGGAAAACTGACGCTTCGCTGATGTCCTTGCGGTCTTTAGCTGCTCCACCAGTAATGAATCAGCCATTTCAATCACAGCAGCAGGCGGGAACAGTCTTCACTTGTCTCTCTGGACACGTGTGGTCACTTTTCTGGTCCTTTTCCAGTCTTGAGCCACGGTTTTTCACTGGCAAGTTTTGACCTCCTTCTTGTGCAATTCCCCACTTGAAAAGGACAGTCCCTCCACATGAAGATTTTAACTGGATTTCACTCAATAAACAGCCATGGAATCAGTTGTTTGTCTTTTATTTACCATTCTTTGGTTGGCAGTAAACAGGTGAAAAACCTCAAAAAAGAGATGACAAATATAAGTTATTATTTGAGTTGACAGCCTAATTAAATACACAAAATTATCCACATTCACCTCAGATAAACACATTTCTGCCATTATAAAATACAAGGTTTCCACTTTTAAGCAAATGTTTCCCAAAATAGAAACCCACCATTTTGAATCAAAAGAGCAGAATCAGTATATTTTTATCTAAATTTGCATTTTAGCCAAATACATTCAAAATATTTTTAGTAGTAAAACATTACATTTATTTTCTAATCAGTAATTTTAAGCAGACAAATCTTACATCTTTTAGCCAAAGATTTTTTAGACTATACATTTGTTACTGAATTAAGAACTTGGTTTACTAAGATTTCTACAAAGTTTAAATTACTTTTAACCATTTCAAACAAGTTCTATCAACAATGAATTTGGCTCTTCTTACTTTTCCTTTATACCCCACAAACATTTGAAGTTATAAATACCACTGCAAAAAGTCCTATCAAAGTTAAGAGTCTGTGTTTTCCAGAGTATCATTAGCAGTGCACTGCTTAAGTCAGTCTAACCAAACATGGCCAATATGGCGCTTACCGGCTGTCTTTCACAGTTTTGTAGAGGGCTTGGACTTGCACAGTCACCTCGATCACAAAGATGAAGTTTCCTTGGTCTTGTGGTGTTATAAATACTCCTTTCACTGCGGTCTAAAGACAACAGCAGAGCCAGGTGCTGGCACGCCCAGATTGCCTGGAAGATTTGTTCCACCTGGTTCACCACTGATTGAAGGAGGAGGAGTTTCACCACTGAGGAGCTCCCAGGCAGTTTGTCAGCACAATTCCTCTTGTCCAGATGGGTTAGGGCAGTGTGCAGTGTGGTTGCGATTGCGTCGTCTGTGGACCTATTGGGTCGGTAAGCAAATTGGAGTGGGTCTAGGGTGTCAGGTAGGGTGGAGGTGATATGGTCCTTGACTAGTCTCTCAAAGCACTTCATGATCACGGAAGTGAGTGCTACGGGGCGGTAGTCATTTAGCTCAGTTACCTTAGCTTTCTTGGGAACAGGAACAATGGTGGCCCTCTTGAAGCATGTGGGAACAGCAGACTGGGATAAGGATTGATTGAATATGTCCGTAAACACACCAGCCAGCTGGTCTGCGCATGCTCTGAGGACGCGGCTGGGAATGCCGTCTGGGCCTGCAGCCTTGCGAGGGTTAACACGTTTAAATGTTTTACTCACCTCGGCTGCAGTGAAGGAGAGCCCGCAGGTTTTGGTAGCGGGCCGTGTCAGTGGCACTGTATTGTCCTCAAAGCGAGCAAAAAAGTTATTTAGTCTGTCTGGGAGCAAGACATCCTGGTCCGCGACGGGGCTGGTTTTCTTTTTGTAATCCGTGATTGACTGTAGACCCTGCCACATACCTCTTGTGTCTGAGCTGTTGAATTGCGACTCTACTTTGTCTCTATACTGGGACTTAGCTTGTTTGATTGCCTTGCGGAGGGAATAGCTACACTGTTTGTATTCGGTCATGTTTCCGGTCACCTTGCCCTGGTTAAAAGCAGTGGTTCGCGCTTTCAGTTTCACGCGAATGCTGCCATCAATCCACGGTTTCTGGTTTGGGAATGTTTTAATCGTTGCTGTGGGTACGACATCGTCAATGCACTTTCTAATGAACTCGCTCACCGAATCAGCGTGTTCGTCAATGTTGTTGTTGGACGCAATGCGGAACATATCCCAATCCACGTGATCGAAGCAGTCTTGAAGCGTGGAATCAGATTGGTCGGACCAGCGTTGAACAGACCTGAGCGCGGGAGCTTGCTGTTTTAGTTTCTGTTTGTAGGCTGGAAGCAACAAAATGGAGTCGTGGTCAGCTTTTCCGAAAGAAGGGCGGGGGAGGGCCTTATATGCGTCACGGAAGTTAGTATAACAATGATCCAAGGTTTTACCAGCCCTGGTAGCACAATCGATATGCTGATAGAATTTAGGGAGTTTTGTTTTCAGATTAGCCTTGTTAAAATCCCCAGCTACGATGAATGCAGCCTCAGGGTGTGTGGTTTCCAGTTTACAAAGAGTCCGATAAAGTTCGTTCAGGGCCATCGATGTGTCTGCTTGGGGGGGGAATATATACGGCTGTGATTATAATCGAAGAGAATTCCCTTGGTAGATAATGCGGTCGACATTTGATTGTGAGGAATTCTAAATCTGGTGAACAGAATGACTTGAGTTCCTGTATGTTGTTATGATCACACCACGTCTCGTTGATCATAAGGCATACACCCCCGCCCCTCTTCTTACCAGAAAGATGTTTGTTTCTGTCGGCGCGATGCGTGAAGAAACCAGCTGGCTGCACCGACTCCGTTAGCGTCTCTCGAGTGAGCCATGTTTCCGTGAAGCAAAGAACGTTACAATCCCTGATGTCTCTCTGGAATGTTACCCTAGCTCGGATTTCATCAACCTTATTGTCAAGAGACTGGACATTGGCGAGTAGTATGCTAGGGAGTGGAGCGCGATGTGCCCGTCTGACCAGGAGACCGCTTCGTTTGCCCCTTTTACGGCGTCGTTGTTTAGGGTCACCGGCTGGGATCAGATCCATTGTATTGGGTGGAAGGCAAAACACAGGATCCGCTTCGGGAGAGTCATATTCCTGGTTGTAACGATGGTGAGTTGACGTTGCTCTTATATTCAGTAGTTCCTCCCGACTGTATGTAATGAAACCTAAGATTACCTGGGGTACCAATGTAAGGAATAACACATAAAAAAACAAAATACTGCATAGTTTCCTAGGAACGCGAAGCGAGGCGGCCATCTCGGTCGGCGCCGGAAGTAGATGTGCAATTTGCATATACTCCAGAATGTTATGAAGAGTGATCAGATGAATGAGATGAGTCCCTCTTTGCCATGCAAATGAACTGAATCCCCCCAAAACATTTCCACTGCATTTCAGCCCTGCCACAAAAGGACCAGCTGACATCATGTCAGGGATTCTCTCATTAACACAGGTGTGAGTATTGACGAGGACAAGGCTGGAGATCACTCTGTCATGCTGATTGAGTTCGAATAACAGACTGGAAGCTTCAAAAGGAGGGTGGTGCTTGGAATCATTGTTCTTCCTCTGTCAACCATGGTTACCTGCAAGGAAACACGTGCCGTCATCATTGCTTTGCACAAAAAGGGCTTCACAGGCAAGGATATTGCCGCCAGTAAGATTGCACCTAAATCAACCATTTTATCGGATCATCAAGAACTTCAAGGAGAGCGGTTCAATTGTTGTGAAGAAGGCTTCAGGGCACCCAAGAAAGTCCAGCAAGCGCCAGGACCGTCTCCTAAAGTTGATTCAGCTGCGGGATCGGGGCACCACCAGTACAGAGCTTGCTCAGGAATGGCAGCAGGCAGGTGTGAGTGCATCTGCATGCACAGTGAGTGTCAAGAAGGGCAGCAAAGAAGCCACTTATCTCCAGGAAAAACATCAGGGACAGACTGATATTCTGAAAAAGGTACAGTGATTGGATTGCTTAGGACTGGGGTAAAGTCATTTTCTCTGATGAATATCCTTTCCGATTGTTTGGGGCATCTGGGAAAAAAGCTTGTCCGGAGAAGACAAGGTGAGCGCTACCATCAGTCCTGTGCCATGCCAACAGTAAAGCATCCTGAGACCATTCATGTGTGGGGTTGCTTCTCAGCCAAGGGAGTGGGCTCACTCCCTTGGCTGAGACTCTTACCTCCCTCACTAGCTTTAAGCACCAGCTGTCAGAGCAGCTCACAGATCACTGCACCTGTACATAGCTCATCTGTAAATAGCCCATCCAATCTACCTCATCCCCATACTGTATTTATTTATCTTGCTCCTTTGCACCCCAATATCTCTACTTGCACATTCATCTTCTGCACCTCCTACCATTCCAGTGTTTAATTGCTATATTGTAATTACTTCGCCACCATGGCCTATTTATTGCCTTACCTCTTATCCTACCTCATTTGCACATGCTGTATATAGCTTTTTCTACTGTATTATTGATTGTATGTTTGTTTATTCCATGTGTAACTCTGTGTTGTTGTATGTGTCGACCAGCTTTGCTTTATCTTGGCCAGGTCGCAGTTGCAAATGAGAACTAGCCTACCTGGTTAAATAAAGGTGAAATAAATAAAATGTAAAAAACTCACAATTTTGCCTAAGAACACAGCCATGAATAAAGAATGGTACCAACACATCCTCCGAGAGCGACTTCTCCCAACCATCCAGGAACAGAAGACGAACAATGCCTTTTCCAGCGTGATGGAGCACCTTGCCATAAGGCAAAAGTGATAACTAAGTGGCTCGGGGAACAAAACATAGATATTTCAGGTCCATGGCCAGGAAACTCCCCAGACCTTAATCCCATTGAGAACTTGTGGTCAATCCTCAAGAGGCGGGTGGACAAACAAAAACCCACAAATTCTGACAAACTCCAAGCATTGATTATGCAAGAATGGGCTGCCATCAGTCAGGATGTGGCCCAGAAGTTAATTGATAGCATGCCAGGGCGGATTGCAGAGGTTTTGAAAATGAAGGGTCAACCCTGCAAATATTGCATCAACTTCATGTAATTGTCAATAAAAGTCTTAGACACATGAAATGCTTGTAATTATACTTCAGTATTCCGTAGTAACATCTGACAAAAATATCTAAAGACACTGAAGCAGCAAACTTTGTGGAAATTAATATTTGTGTCATTCTCAAAACTTTTGGCCACGACTGTATATTATCCATGTTCTTGTTCAGCCACAACTACGAGAACCATAGGATATTACAGTTCTTCAGGTCCCGTTGATAGGATAGTCTCAAGCAGAGCTCGTCCAGGTTGTTCTCCAGTGATTGTAAATTTGCCTATAGAATGGAGGGTAGAGGCAGTTTATTTACTTTTCCACCTAGTCTCATCAGGGAGCCCGCTCCTTTACCTTTATTGTGCTGTCTCTTCCTCTTTTGAGTCCCAGGGATTAGGGCCTGGTCCGGGATGAGCAGCACATCCACAGCTGCTGACTCGTTGAAGTAGATGTCTTCATCCAAATTGAGGTTTCTGATCACTCTTCTGATGTCCAGAAGCTGTTTTCAGTCATAGTAAATGGCGGAAATATTATGCGCACAAAATGCTGTGAAAAAACACAAAATATCTGAATTGGTCAGAAGCCTGTAAAATGGCAGCTGTTTATCTCTGCAGTGCCATTTCTTTAATGTACTCTACTCTGCTGTCCTGTACTGTACTGTGGTGTCCAAACTTGTGAAAAATAGATGTCTATGATTGGTTCAGATTTGGTCTGGTCTGGACTGAACCAAATCAGAACCAATTATAGATGCCTATGTTTGGGCCAAATCAAGGTTGGCCAGGACTGGACTAAATCTGAACCAATTATAGATGTCTATGTTTGGGCCAAATATAGGCCAGTCCGGACCAGACAAAATCTGAACCAAACATAGATGTCTAAAAATCAAGGCCGGTCCGGACTACACCGAAAAAGACGTCCAAAAAGATGTCGCCGTCGGTAAATACTTAGTGGGGAGTGTAGGCCTGTACTCATTCACAATACTATTTCCCACAAATCTAAAAGTAGGATGGAATTCTGGACTAGTAGGAGATTCCACTATATTCCTTACACGGAACCCAAACCGGCTGCGCGCGTGCGCCATCGTGCATAAATGTATTGTAATGACCTGACTAGATCATAAATGAACAATTGTCCAGACAGAGGATTGAGTTTGCGAATTGACGGTTTATTAAATCAACTTTACACAGGCTACTGTTTGGCCGTAACCCACGCCAAATAAATGGAAAATAACCCACAAGCCAATCGTGACCTTCTCTTGTGAAGCCCAGACGTAAGAGAGAGAACAAAGGCTAAACCTGGTCTTAACTTCCAATGCTCCCTCCCCCTGCCCAACCCCCCTCCACGCCACTCCGCCAACCGCCAGGATGCCCGGCATCAGAACATTCCAGGCATTCCCGTGATTGGCAGATAGCAGGTTGATTGACATGTCGGACCCCGTGAACACTGGGTACTGGTCAGTACAACACAACCACCTACTAGCCTAACACATAACACACAGCTGTCTGTGCGGGTCGCTACACAGCCCCCCACCACAAAGTCCCTATTCCCCGAGGGAACAAACAAAGTCTCTGAAGCGACCCAGAGGTCTCCTTTGCCTGCGTGGCCGTGATGGTCGCAGAGTGCCCCTCTGGGAACCAGGAGATGAAGGCAGGGATATGGGGGACAAGGAAGCGGGAACGGGTAATACAGTCCGTGGCTCTGAGGAACCACGCCGTGACACAGGGGGGGAGACAGGGGGAGTTGGCTGTCTGGAGCCTTGTCTGCGGCACCTGGGGGTGGGTGCCTGGAGAATGTCATTGCCAGAGAGGGGAATTGTGGGGGTTCCTGGGGTTTGGGGAGAAGAGTCCCCTCTGTATGGGGCTAACCTGTCCCGGTGCAGTGCCACCTTTCTCCCCCTGGGAGGAAGCTGCACCCGGTACACAACCTCCCCTACCCTCTCCAGGACACTGCAGGGTCCCACCCAGTGACTGTCCAACTTGGGGCATCTGCCTTTTTCCTTAGGGGGCTGTAGACCCAGACCAGCTCCCCAGCCACAAAGTGCCTTCCCCGGGTGTGCACGTCATAGTTCCTCTTCTGCCTCACACCTGCATTCACCAGCTGCTCTCTGGCGAAGGTGTGGGCTGTCTCCAGGTGGTCCTGGAGTCTCCGGGCATACTCTGGCCCCGGGGGAACATGAAGGCTATCCAGGGGCCGACCAAACGCCATCTCCGCAGGGGTGCGGATCTCTCTCCCCAGCATGAGGAGGGCAGGCGTGCAGGAGGTGGAGTCTTGGACAGCGGAGCGGCATGCCATGAGGACCATAGGCAGGTGCTTGTCCCAGTCACGCTGGTGTTTGGAAGAGACGATGGCCAGCTGCTGTCCAAGCGTTTTGTTGAAGCGCTCCACAAGCCCATCACTTTGAGGATGGAGAGGAGTAGTGCGGGTCTTGTGCATACCCAGCCTCTCACACATGGTGGCGAACACACGGGACTCAAAGTTTCTGCCTTGGTCGCTGTGGATGGACTCTGCAGCTCCAAACCTGCTGAACATCCCCGCTGTCAGGGCGTCGACGATGGTCTCTGCCTCCTGGTCAGGCAGAGCATAGGCCTCGGGCCATTTTGTGAAATAGTCCATGGCCGTGAGCACCCAGCGGTTTCCACTGTCTGTGGTGGGGAACGGCCCAACTACATCCACTCCCACCCTCTCCATGGGAGCCCCCACTGGGAACTGTTGGAGCTGAGCATGAGAGCGGCCTGGGGGGCCCTTTCTCGCTGTGCAGTTGTCACAGCGGCGACAAAATCCCTCTTGTGCTGCCCCCAGTAGAAGCCCTGACGGAGGCGGCGCAGTGTTTTTGTGACCCCAAAGTGTCCAGTCCCCACCCCCTCATGAGTACTCTGGAGCACAGCCTCCCGCAATGCTTTTGGGACCACCACCTGCCACCTCTCCTCTCCCGTAGCTGACTCCTTCCATGCTCGCTGTAGCACGCCATCAGCCAGCCGCAGTCTCTCAAACTTTGACCACAACCCTTTGGTCGCGAGTGAGAGCGCTGTCACCTCTTCCCATGGTGGCCTCACCTGCGCCTCTACCCACTGTAGCACTGGCTGTAGGTCTGTGTCCCGTCCCTGCTGCTGCCCCCATTCAGCCACGTCGACAGTCTGCAGCTCACAGCAGACAGGCCCGCTCGCCCGACACACTGTGGCACAGACCCCCTCCTCTGCACACAGCTCTCTCTCCCGTCCCTCTCTCCGTTCACAGTGGCGGCAGCCGTTTGCAGTACAGGGCCGACGGGACATGGCGTCGGCGTTGGAGTGGCGTGCCCCTGCCCTGTGCACCACCGTGAAGTCATACGGCTGAAGCTCCTCCAACCAGCGTGCCACCTGCCCCTCTGGCTCTCTGAAAGACATGAGCCACTGGAGAGCAGAGTGGTCAGTCCTTACAGTAAAGGGCAGACCACCCAGGTAGTACTTGAAGTGTTTGACGGAAGCCACAACAGCCAAGAGCTCCCGCCGGGTGACACACTAGCGGCGCTCATGTTTGTCAAATGTTTTGCTGAAGTACGCCACCACTCTCTCCCCCTCTGGCCCCACCTGGGCCAGCACCCCACCCATGCCCACATTGCTCACGTCTGTGTCCAGGATAAAGGGCAAGGTGAGGTCAGGGGGGGCGAGCACGGGGGCCTCGATCAGTGCACGTTTGAGGGTGTTGAACGCCTCCTCACACTCCACTGTCCAAGTGAAAGCCTTGTCCTTCGGCAGCAGGCAGTTCAGTGGAGCAGCAACGCTTGAGAAGCCCCGTACAAACCTCCTGTAGTACGAGGCCAGGCCCAGGAAGCTCTTCAGCTGACGCTGGTCGGTGGGGGTGGGCCAGTCTCTGACAGCCCCTACCTTGTCCTCCATGGTGCTGATCCCCTCCTTCCCCACTCGGTGGCCCAAGAAGGACACCTCTCTCCTCATGAAGTGGCACTTCTCGGGGTGGAGCTTCAGACCTGCGGCAGCCACCCTCTCCAGCACACGCCGTAGCGCCCCCAGGGCTGACTGGAAGGAGCTGCCATGGGCCAGGATGTCATCGAGGTATACCAGACACTGCTGTCGGGGGATGCCATCCAGCACCCTGTCCATCAAACGCTCAAAAGTAGCTGGAGCGTTGCACAGGCCAAAGCACAGGACCTTGAACTGGCAGTGTCCTCTGTTAGTGGAGAACGCAGTTTTGGCTCTGGCCTCTGGGGAGAGGGGCACCTGCCAGTAGCCACTGCGGAGGTCTAGTGAGGAGAACCAGGAGGACCCCCTAACCAGGTCCAGCGACTCATCGATATGGGGTATGAGTCCTTCCTGGTTACCTCATTCAGCCGCCTGTAGTCTGCACAGAACCTCAGCTTGCCCCCCTTCTTCGGAACCATGACGACTGGCGCCGCCCAGGGGCTGTCTGAGGGCTCAATGAAGTCTGCCCGCTGCATCTCCAACACAGCCTTGTCTGCCGCCTCCTGGCGTGCCAGCGGGATACGGCGGGGACGCATCTTGATGGGTCGAGCATCACCTGTGTCGATCTCATGCTGCACCAGATGAGTCTGACCCACCTCTTCCTCACTCAGCGCAAAGCTGTCTCTGAATTCAAACAGCAACTGCCACAACCGTTCCTGCTGCTCGGGGTCAAGACCAACACAGTTCCTCCCCCATATCTCCCTCACTGCAGACAGTGTCCTCTCCTCTCCCATCTGGGGTAGCTGGGCTGAGGGGGGCGCGGCCCGGGCTCACAGAGGGCTGTGTCATGGAGGTAGCTGGGGGAATGTAACACACCGCCGTAGGTGACAGGGGGGCTGGGGAAAAGTCACACACAGCTGTGGGGGAGGGGGGGCAGCCATGAGTCTCTGCTGCTTTAACTGTTGGAGTAAAGGGTTTGTTGGGTTGAGTGAATGTGACATTAGGGGGGGCCATGGTGACTTCCGGCCCTCCCTGGAAGCTCAGTGTGCCCCTATTTAGGTCTAACTGGCAGCCTGTGCTCCTAAGAAAGTCCAACCCCAGGATACAAGGGTCCTGCACAGCCGCCACCCACACAGGATGATGCACAGTCCTGCCCCCTACTGTCAGAGTCATTATGCCCTTCCCTTTCATGGGTGCCAGCTCACCTGTGACTGTGTGGAGCTGCACAGTTGTAGGCTCACACTGAGTCCAACCTGGCACAATATCTGGCCTCACCAGGGTTACTGTGGACCCATTGTCCACCAGGGCGGAGCAGGGCACCCCCTCCACAGTGACAGGGACATGACAAAAGTCCCCAACACAGGTCCGGCCCACCACAACAACAGGCTCCATCCGCTTGCCCTCGTCTGCTTCTGGGGGAAGTGGAGCCTTGCTTCCCCGTCTGTGCCAGTGGGCTCCTCCTGAAGAAGATGGTGGTTGGGATAGAAAGCCAGGGGTCCGCACTACCCGGTCTATGCGGACCCCGAGCCGTTTCCCTGAACTCTGAGAGACATGGGGCAATCTCGGCGCAGATGGCCTGGCTGGCCACAACCCCAGCAGACCCTGGGACCAGGGCGTGTGTTTCGTGCCGCCTGTAGCGACACAGCACGAATGAGTTCTGTCATTTCAGCCACCCATGCAGGCTTTTCCGGCTCCGGGCTGCTCTGCCCCCCAGCTCGCACAGAGGTCTCCCTGCACCCCCACCAAAGCCCCAGCTGAAGCCCCAGCCCACACCAGCTCCCTCTCCAAAGCCATCTCCAAGGCTATCTGCAATGACTCAGGATGAGCCAGCTGGGTCTGTATGCGCAGCTCCGTAGGAGAGAGCGCCTGTATGAACTGGTCCCGTGCTAGCTCGCTCTGCACGGAGGAGGGCATGTGAGCATATGCCCGCCGAGAGAGGCTCTCAATGTCATTAGCTAGCACCCGTAGAGGCTCTCCAGGCTGACTGCGTCTATTACTCAGTTCGGAACGCAGTAGCCCGGGCTGTACACACTGTCCATAGCGCCTCCTCAGTGCTCCCACTAAAGCACCATAATCATGTCTGTCCTCGGGGCTAATCAATATCAAACAGGCCAGAGCTTCATCCGTGAGGCATAAAGCCAACTGCAGTGCCCTTTCTTCATCCGACCACCCCCTAAAATTAGCTAACTGTTCAAACTGAGCATGAAAAGCTTCCCAATCCGCCTTACCGGAATACTTCGGGGTCTTAACAGATACGGACGCAGCCGGGAACTGGGCGCCGCCATGTTTGTTTACATCCTGAGCCCCAGATTCCTCGTCCCGCCGCGTCGACGTCACCCCTTCGGTCCGCCCACCAGAATCCGTGCGAAACACAGTCGACGAAGGACTCATGCCCGCTTCAGCCGCCATCACTCTAAAGTCCTCCCTCTAGCGGCCTCTGGGCTCCGACGCCCTGGAGATCTCCTCAGCCAGAACCTCCGACGTCCATGCACACGCACCTCCTTGGCCATAATCGTCCCCTACCTCCACCTTCACTTTCGGATTCCCTCGAAGCATTTTCAACCCCCGTTCTCTAGCCACATAAGTCAGCTAGCTAGCTGGCTAACTTTTACCAACGTTTTTACTTCTGACACCAATGTAATGACCTGACTAGATCATAAATGAACAATTGTCCAGACAGAGGATTGAGTTTGCGAATTGACGGTTTATTAAATCAACTTTACACAGGCTACTGTTTGGCCGTAACACACGCCAAATAAATGGAAGATAACCCACAAGCCAATCGTGACCTTCTCTTGTGAAGCCCAGACGTAAGAGAGAGAACAAAGGCTAAACCTGGTCTTAACTTCCAATGCTCCCTCCCCCTGCCCAACCCCCCTCCATGCCACTCCGCCAACCGCCAGGATGCCCGGCATCAGAACATTCCAGGCATTCCCGTGATTGGCAGATAGCAGGTTGATTGACATGTCGGACCCCGTGAACACTGGGTACTGGTCAGTACAACAACCACCTACTAGCCTAACACATAACACACAGCTGTCTGTGCGGGTCGCTACAGTATTTTGCCCCCCCACACCAAACGCGATCACGACACGCAGGTTAAAATATCAAAACAAACTCTGAACCAATTACATTAATTTGGGGACAGGTCGAAAAGCATTAAACATGTATGGCAATTTAGCTAGTTAGCTTGCACTTGCTAGCTAACGTTAATTTGTCCTATTTAGCTAGCTTGCTGTTGCTAGCTAATTTGTCCTGGGATATAAACATTGATTTGTTATTTTACCTGAAATGCACAAGGATTTCTACTCCGACAATTAATCCACACATAAAACGGCCAACCGAATCGTTTCTAGTCATCTCTCCTCCTTCCAGGCCTTGTCATCGTTTATATTATATGGTGATCGCATCTAAACTTTCATTGTATTACCACGACTACCGGCAAAACAGTTCGTCTTTCAATCACCCACGTGGGTATAACCAATGAGGAGATGGCATGTGGGTACCTGTTTCTATAAACCAATGAGGAGATGGGAGAGGCAGGACTTGCACCGCGATCTGCGTCAGAAATAGGAATGAGTTCTATTTTAGCCCTTGGTGTCGCAGCGCGCGAGCAGTGTGGGTGCAATAATTGAATAACATGGAGTTCTAAATTTATTTTGCGACGCTCGCGTACGCGACGTGTCCGGTCTGGTCAGCATGTTAGGCTACCAGTCACTAGCTTAGACTATCAGATGTTTCACGGTCATGGCTGCCATCCCATTTCTGACACCAATGTAGCGAACAACAAACCTGGGTCGTGGCATGTAAGGCAAACACCCTACAGGACCAATAGACCAATAGACTATATTTGGGCCAAATCAAGGCTAGTCAGACCAAATCTGTACCATTCATTTATTGCAGGCATTTAGCTGATATCGTTCATTACAATAAGTAGCTTATGCTAGAGAAATGTGAAGTTTGAAATGAAATGTTTTAATGGGACAATTGATGGCTAGAACCATCAAACTAGTAGTAGTTTAAAGGATCATGAATAAAAAATGTATGTCATAAACGTATCGTTCTAGTTATCATTATCGCATTAATTCGGGCAATTTATTGTGATATGGATTTTTGTCCATATCGCCCAGCTCTTCCAGTCCGGACGACACCAAAAAAAGACCTAAAAGATGTCGCCTGACAGTAAATTCTTACTGGGATCATGTGGTAATTGTTCTCTGTTGGTGCTTGTTTAATTGGTTGGTGGTTGGCTTATCTATGGGTTTTTGTTTACTCTGTCATAAAATATTACAGTATTATTTTCTGTTCTATGATCTTGACTGAAGCTGAATTGCTCTCAAATCAAATGTATTTATAAAGCACATCAGCAGATGTCACAAAGTGCTGTACAGAAACCCAGCCTAAAACCCCAATCAGCAAGCAATGCAGATGTAGAAGCACGGTGGCTAGAAAAAACTCCCTAGAAAGACAGGAACCTAGGATGAAAATAAGAGAGGAACCAGGCTCTGAGGGGTGGCCAGTCTTCTGCTGGCTGTTCCAGGTGGAGATTATAAGAGTACATGGCCATTAAGGGCAGATCGTTCTTCAAGATGTCCAAACGTTCGTAGATGACCAGCAGGGTATTTTTCTTTATTCATTTATTTTCGAATGAGGCTGAATATTGTGCTGCTAATTAGTAGGTTATCATATCTTCCTGCATTATGAAGGACAGCTTCATTGTGTGTGATATTTTCAAATGTACAGGTAGGAAAGAATAGAAATAAAAGACATCAACGTCCTGTGAGACTTTAATGAAGTGTATTTAGGAGAATATGTGTTGCTTTGAACTGGTATGAAAGTAATTTAGGATTTGTAATATCTGTGCAAGGTTCAACATTTCACCCGCATAGCTGGGTTGCTATGAATATACTTAATTGGTGATTCAATTAACATGCAAGGAACAGAAAGCATTGGGAAATGTCTCTGTATGAACAGTGTATTGTCTTTTCTTGATTATGCAGTACTGTATGTTTGCTCTATGCTTCTACAGTGGATCAAACCCCTTCAGTGTTTTTTTTATTTACCAGAGGAAACAAGCCCATCCCATCTGAACATGAACAGGCTGTTAGTCTTCCTCTATGGCCAGGGTCCCCAGGTGCTGCTCGGCCTCATGCCAGCCATCTGTTCCAGCAGGCCTTGGGCCCTGGCAGAGCTACAGACTGGGCTGCGCTGGGCTCACCTGCAGCTAAGGCCTGTGGCAGGTGATCTCCCATTGTGTATTGGATCACCTACTGGAAGAGAGGACAGCAGCCATATAGTGATACTCAGATTTATTTAGAGACATTCATATCCACACAGGCTCTTCTAAATATTTAATCCACACCGAACAATGTGAGCTCAGGTATAAAACTAAAATATTTTATAGTTATTATCATATCAATGTTGCATGGTCATACATATGATCTACACATTCTGGTCGTAGTCGTACACATTCTGGTCGTAGTCGTACACATTCTGGTCGTAGTCGTACACATTCTGGTCGTATTCATACACATTCTGGTCGTAGTCGTACACATTCTGGTCGTATTCATACACATTCTGGTCGTATTCATACACATTCTGGTCGTAGTCGTACACATTCTGGTCGTAGTCGTACACATTCTGGTCGTAGTCGTACACATTCTGGTCGTAGTCGTACACATTCTGGTCGTATTCATACACATTCTGGTCGTATTCATACACATTCTGGTCGTAGTCGTACACATTCTGGTCGTAGTCGTACACATTCTGGTCGTAGTCGTACACATTCTGGTCGTAGTCGTACACATTCTGGTCGTAGTCGTACACATTCTGGTCGTAGTCGTACACATTCTGGTCGTAGTCGTACACATTCTGGCCGTAGTCGTACACATTCTGGTCGTAGTCGTACACATTCTGGTCGTAGTCGTACACATTCTGGTCGTAGTCGTACACATTCTGGCCGTAGTCGTACACATTCTGGTCGTAGTCGTACACATTCTGGTCGTAGTCGTACACATTCTGGTCGTAGTCGTACACATTCTGGTCGTAGTCGTACACATTCTGGTCGTAGTCGTACACATTCTGGTCGTAGTCGTACACATTCTGGTCGTAGTCGTACACATTCTGGTCGTATTCATACACATTCTGGTCGTAGTCGTACACATTCTGGTCGTAGTCGTACACATTCTGGTCGTAGTCGTACACATTCTGGTCGTAGTCGTACACATTCTGGTCGTAGTCGTACACATTCTGGTCGTAGTCGTACACATTCTGGTCGTAGTCGTACACATTCTGGTCGTAGTCGTACACATTCTGGTCGTAGTCGTACACATTCTGGTCGTAGTCGTACACATTCTGGTCGTAGTCGTACACATTCTGGTCGTAGTCGTACACATTCTGGTCGTAGTCGTACACATTCTGGTCGTAGTCGTACACATTCTGGTCGTAGTCGTACACATTCTGGTCGTAGTCGTACACATTCTGGTCGTATTCATACACATTCTGGTCGTAGTCGTACACATTCTGGTCGTAGTCGTACACATTCTGGTCGTAGTCGTACACATTCTGGTCGTAGTCGTACACATTCTGGTCGTATTCGTACACATTCTGGTCGTAGTCGTACACATTCTGGTCGTAGTCGTACACATTCTGGTCGTAGTCGTACACATTCTGGTCGTAGTCGTACACATTCTGGTCGTAGTCGTACACATTCTGGTCGTAGTCGTACACATTCTGGTCGTAGTCGTACACATTCTGGTCGTAGTCGTACACATTCTGGTCGTAGTCGTACACATTCTGGTCGTAGTCGTACACATTCTGGTCGTAGTCGTACACATTCTGGTCGTAGTCGTACACATTCTGGTCGTAGTCGTACACATTCTGGTCGTAGTCGTACACATTCTGGTCGTAGTCATACACATTCTGTATAATGTATGAAACATGAAAAAAAATCTGACATGTTTTCCAATCTAATGCTAAAGCTAAAGTATACCTCTGTCCCATACAGAAGAATCTCTACAAATACTGCATGTGAGGGATGATATACTCCTCTGTAACCCCTCTCTAACTTAATTTCTCTGAGAGGTTTTCTTTAATCTATGTCTCTGGGGTTGCCTCTATAGTGCAGCAAGGGCTAATATGAGCTGCAGTGTTTTGTGATCTGGGCAGCAGCATTGGCTAGTTAGCTGTACCCAGTCATCATCCTGAGAGGAGGTTAATGTTGTGTGTCTGTGAGCTACTTCCAGTTCCCTTGCCTTTCCTCCACCTGCCTGCCTCCTCACCACCCTGTAATTGTATTATTACGTCGTAGGATTGTCAGAGGACTCCTGGGCCCCAGTGAAGACGTCTGAACACAGAGCAGCAGTGCCTATGGAGGTTAACTTGACATATAAATTGCTATCTGACTGCCGGGAAAGAGATAAATGGAGCTCGCCAGAGAACAGATGCAGGGAGCAGTGACCTGACATCGCTTTTGACAGACTCTCTGTCGATTCTTGCTATCTTCACTGCTTGTTCTTTCTTTCCTTCTCTCTCCCTCACTCACTTTCTCTCTGTTTACTTTGTCAATTGCTGCTCCTTGCTTTGATATATTTACTAGTAGAGTTGCTAGAGATAGAACAGCAACACAGGTTCCATTGGCTTGGTGGGCTGTGTAGGCCTACTAGTGCAGGGATTCTCACACTGTTTGGGGCCGGGGACCCCTTTTGTGATAGCAACTTCATCAGGGACCCCTTCATAATCAGAACACAACTCGAGTGAGATAAAAAAAATATATATTTTTGTTGTAACGTTTAAAGCTAATATCCTGCAATTCTACACATTTTGCCACGAGGCTTTGTTTTAAAACTTAAATTACAGTGCATTTATGTTTTTTTGGGGGGGGGGAATACAAGAAGTATTGAGATGAAAAATTGGTGGAGTACTGAGGATATCAATATCCCTGTGAGCCTCCCAGGCCCATGTTGCCCAGGGTTAAGAACAGAAATTGTAGATGAATCATCTTAAATTGTATTGAATTACAACCTCTAAACTTATTTTACGGATCCCTTTGCCAACATTTGTTTCATCTGTTGTTGTCAGTAATACTCATTTTAAAAATGAAACGTAAAAGAATATAAAAAATGTCAAATATTTTAAGATTTTGAGCCGTGGACCCCTGTAGTAACTCCACTTTGAGAACCCGTGTCCTAGTATGTAGTTGTACAGACAGGTTGGGGACAGGTTGGTTATACTGTACATGATGGTGGTTAATGACTCATGGCCCTAAGGTCAGAGGTCAAGTCACTAAGGCAGCATTTTCACAGGGCTCAATTATTGGAAAAAGACCTGATCTGATTGGTCAAAAGACTAGTTGAAAAAGATCAGAATTGGGCTGCCTGTGTAAAAGCAGCCTAAGGTCATTGAAAGAGATGATAATATTTAGGTCAAATGAATGTTGTATTATTGCCCAGATGATTAGCACTGACCTCGCAGTTAGAAAAGGAACCATCATCTTACAGTTATGTTTCCCAAGAGGATGTTTTTCAATCTCTAAATGTTGTTAAGGAAACATCTGCCACTTTTATCTATCTTCATACAGTAATACAGCTGATCACGCTGCACATTACACTTCTAGTTATTGTGCTCAGTTTGAAGCAGCAAAACAGAGTCTGTGCCTCCATGCTCCAGCTCTTACAGTAGCCATTACAATCCAGCTTTGTTTGTTTGTGCAGCTGAGGAGACAAAAGAATTAATGACCAATTGATATCATGTTAGGTTGTGGAGATGTTGTAATGCTGTGTGTGTGTGTGTGTGTGTGTGTGAGTGTGTGTGTGTGTGTGTGTGTGTGTGTGTGTGCGCGTGTGGGGGGACTCCTCTCACCAGTCTGGAGACCCTTGCAGTTGGAAGGGCATTGTGTACACTAGCAGCACATCTGTTATTTTGTAGAGTGGTGCTGGACTGGGCAAGGTAGGACGGACAGGGTGAGATACATAGGAATTTCGTTCCACACACAATAACATTAGTTATTGACTAAGTGACATCCAGGGGTGAATGGAGGACGAGGGTTGGGGGATTGGAGCCTCGCACAAGGACACCAAGATAATGAAATAATGTATTTTACTGCACACGGATACAGACTCTGTCTCTCTCTCTCACTCTCACTTTCTGCTACCACTTTATTTTAAGGGTTCGTAATAAACTATTGATAATACATTATACATTGTGTGTGTGTGTATGTATACCATTTATTAATCATTACTCCCACATTTATAAACCATTTAATAATCAAGTCTTTTTGTAGTCCCTAATCTAAAGTGAGTGCTATTTAATACTTAAAAATACTTTCTAAATGTTTTCAGTGATGGTGTTATTTCCCACAAAAGATAGGCATGACATTGGTAGACATTCCTGCAGTACCTGGTAAAAGAATAAGCACACAAGACAGGATATTTTAGGAAATCCATGTTGCATTTATATTTTTGTTCAGTATATATGTGACGTGCCAGGGAATGTTACCACCACACCACGGCTCTGCACACCACCATTGTTATGAACAGAGTGGCTGCGGATCCAACTTTTTTGGACCATTCTTCCTGACAGGTCCCAAAGCTTCTGTGCATGTGCCGTATTCTCAACTTTATGTACAGTCTTTGCTCTGTGCTACAGGCGGCTATATCAGTCCGCTAATACAGGACTAGTAAACACCCAGTGCACTACTTTTGTGAAGATCCCCCCCCTCAGCACCCCTACTTCCCTCTGCTATGTTCAAGTGCATATCCCATGAAACTGATTTGAGATCAGTGGTTGGTATGCAGATGCTACAAGGACGTTTTACCCGTAAAACATGAAGAATTATCATTCAAGATTGACAGTGAGAAATGTAAAGGGAGGGTGAGCACAAAAATGTGAATTCGCAGAACATGGTTCAGATCTTCAGCTCCGGGGTAAAGAAATCCAGGGGTGCATGAAGGGGTGGTTCCCTACGGTTCCGCAGCCTCGGCCTATAGCCTAAATTACAGGACATGAGACGAGTGGAATTAGCTATGTTCTCATTACAGGACTGGTTAAAAAATGGAAGGCTTTTTTCTACGCCAAATCAGTCTTGTGATGTTGATTTTGGAAATACTGAATTATCACCTGGTCCACGTGTGAATAGAAAGGGGTACACTCCGTGTGGCAGGCAAGCCCAGAAGCCATGCAGTGTTTCGGTTGTGTAATGTGCATCGTGAATCATGTGGATGGTGTGTGGAGGTATACATCCTCGAGGCGGCATGACTACCAAGGTGAACAAAACCGTGACATTTGCTTGCACACCGTGTGTGTGAGCTCACCAGTCACGGTCCAGGCTCTCTTATTATCACTGTGATCGATGTGTGTGCAATGGTTATCTGGGACATTGCATCACTTGGGCTCGGTGGGTGCAGTGTCAGTGGATAATACTGTAGCTTCCACTCCTCCCCATCGTTCCTTACTGTTGTGATGGAATGACTGTGTTGTTGCTCTCCACACAGGATAGAGGAGACTGGGGACAACTAACACAACTGACCCATGTTACATTTGGCTCTGCTCTCCACTATAAATTCTTAGCAGTATCCCTTTGAATATTCCATGTCCATTATTAATTAACCTTCATTTGCATTCTGTGTTGTTTTTCTCTCTAGTGGTGCAATGTCAATGTGTGTATTGGAACAGCCTAGTCGAGGTGTTCTGAAAGACACTGTAAACAACAAGGCTTTGGAAAGAGCCTTAGGGTGTGTTCCAATATCCACACTAGAATGAATACCCAGTACATTGCTTCATTGTAAGTGGTATATCTTGGAAGTGGTATGCTAGTATTGGAACAGAGCCTTAATGTAAGCAAATGGTATTACTATCCCGTTTGCCGCCCACTACATTATGTAGTGGTGATGGTTTACAGTAGTATATCCCAGCAGAGGTCCTCCTAACTCCACTGCTTTTCTGTGCTCCTCTCCCAGAGGCTCCTCTCTAACCGCCTGGGCCCATATTCAGACATCTTCTAAGAGTGCTGATCTAAGATCAAGTCCTCACTGTCTATATATACTGAGTGTACAAAAATATTGAGTTGCCCTCAGAACAGACTCAATTTGTCAGGGCATGTACCCTACAAGGTGTCAAAAGCATTCCACAGGGATGTTGGCCGATGTTGACTCCAGTGCTTCCCACAGTTGTCAAGTTGGCTATTTGGATGGTGGACCATTCTCAATACACACGGGAAAGTGTTGTGGGAAAGTGTTGCGCATGAAAACCCCAGCAGCGTTGCAGTTCTTGACACACTCAAACCGATGCACCTACACCCATACCCTGTTCAAAGGCACGTAAATCTTTTGTCTTGCCCATTCACCCTCTGAATGGCACATATACACAATCCGTCTTAATTGTCTTAAAAATCTTTCTTTAACTTGTCTCCTCCCCTTCATCTACACTGATTGAAGAGGATTTAACAAGTGACATAATTAAGGGATCATAGCTTTTACTTGGATTCACCTGGTCAGTTTATGTCATGGACAGAGCAGGTGTTCCTAATGTTCTCTACACTCAGTGTAATTCTTATTCAGTATGATTTAAAAGATCCTGTATCAGCAGCTCTGGAACACCATGCCAATCCTAATAAATACTGGTCGGAGCGACACGACTTCCGCCGAAGTCGGCTCCTCTCCTTGTTCGGGCGGCGTTCGGCGGTCGACGTCACCGGCTTTCTAGCCATCGCTGCTCCATTTTTCATGTATCCATTTGTTTTGTCTTGTTCCCTGCACACCTGGTTTTCATTCCCCAATCCATATGTATTCATTCCTCTGTTCCCCATCATGTCTTTGTGTAACATTGTTTGTGTTACGTGTATTTTGGAATTGTGGATATTGTTACGCGCATACATTTTTGTCTATGTTCCGTGTTTGGGCACATTTTATGTTACTTTGTGCTGTCATTTTGGACCAGAATAAAAAGTGCGCCTGTTCACACTCTGCTCTCCTGCACCTGACTTCGCCTCCAATACACACTACTAACACGGAGAGCAGCAGCCCCACATTCCGCACACACACACAGAGACAGAGACACCTCAGCCCTACATTCCAGAACAACAAGAACCTCCCTTAATCTGCCTCGGAGTCAGAGATGGAGCAACAGTTGGTGGGCGGGATGCGGGAGAGGGCTGTTGGGAGACTACCACAGGAGAGGAGAGCTCCCTGCTGGCAGCAGTGTGATGTGTATGTAAAACGCTGGGAATGTTGGAATTGGATTGATTCTCTGCAGGGAAACAGATCCTATTACGTTGTTTTTCCCATAATGTTTGTGTGTGTGTGTGTGTGTGTGTGTGTGTGTGTGTGTGTGTGTGTGTGTGTGTGTGTGTGTGTGTGTGTGTGTGTGTGTGTGTGTGTGTGTGTGTGTGTGTGTGTGTGTGTGTGTGTATTTGGTTTGGGCACCTGTTGAACTTGGAAATGCTTTGCAGATGTGCAGAATGTCTATAGTTGAGCCCTGTTGTCATTTGTCTGCCAATTGACTGTTGTTGGCAGAGAGATGGACATAATTCACCTTGTAAGAGGGTTTGATGGGTTGGGTTCCCACCCTGTACAGATCTGTGTTATTTGTGGGGCAGGCTTTGTGAATGCATTGCTGTTATCATACACATTATGCCTCTTATGTTGAGTTATTGACTGATAGATTGATAGCGCCATTGTCACACCCTGGCCATAGAGAGGGTTTTTAGTCTCTATTTTGGTTAGGCCAGGGTGTGATTGGGGTGGGAAATGTTATGTGTTATATTTCTATGTTTTGGCCGGGTATGGTTCTCAATCAGGGACAGCTGTCTATCGTTGTCTCTGATTGGGAATCATACTTAGGCAGCCTTTTTTCCTTTTGGGAGTTGTGAGTAGTTATCTTTGTTAGTGGCACTATGGCCTTGTTAAGCTTCACGGTCGTCTCTTTGTTTCTTGTTTTGTTGGCGACATTTACAATAATAAAGGAAAATGTACGCTCACCACGCTGCACCTTGGTCTCCTTCCGACGACGACCGTGAAAACCATGTTAATAGTAATGGGTCCAGTGGGGTTTTGCGCTGACATGGCCCACACACAGGTAGCAGACTGAAGTGGTCTGGACTGGAATGTAGGAAGTGGCCTATGGTCGTGTTTTCCTCTCTTGCTGTTGGTCGCTAGCCTCAATTGATTGCTTTAATTTGGCCTGTAATGTGCCATGACAATATATTGCTGACTATGACCTGTCCAGGTTATCCACTTCTGATAGTGATGTTTTGAAAGCTGATAAAATGAAGTGAATTGATGTAACATTGTTGAATTTGTGACTTGAGTAGGACATGTTTTACATTTGTTTTTATACATTTATGAATCTCAACGCACCCTGAGAACACAGATGGTCTCTCCTAAGAGATTGTTGCATGTGAATATGTTTTGGCCTCTGTTATTATTAAACCCATGTACTGTATCTGTTACGGTACAGTAAAATCCCCTGCTGACTATGATGTCATCACTCTGTTGGTATGGATTTACAGTACAGGGGTGCGTAGGGAGGTATGGATTTACAGTACAGGGGTGCGTAGGGAGGTATGGATTTACAGTACAGGGGTGCGTAGGGAGGTATGGATTTACAGTACAGGGGTGCGTAGGGAGGTATGGATTTACAGTACAGGGGTGCGTAGGGAGGTATGGATTTACAGTACAGGGGTGCGTAGGGAGGTAGCCCTTTCCTGCAGCCAAATTACCTAGTGGCCTCATGGGTGGAATGTTATTAATACACCGAAAATCTGGTCTTTGTTTTTAAAACAGTTTTGTTATTTCAGTCTTCTGTGATGTATATAAAGTGTAATATTGAGATCCAAACTCAAAATGTAATACACCTCAAGCCTTCCCAGAAGAGTGGCAGCTGTTATAGCCGCAAAGGGGGGCCAACTCCATATTAATGCCCATGGTTTTGGCCCGTGGTTTTGGAATGGGATGTCCAACAAGCTCATACAGGTGTGATGTTCAGGTGTCCACATACTTTTGGCCATATAGTGTATTTAGAATATCATCAAATTTCATTTCAAATCTGAGGTGGACAAGTACAGTTCTAAAATGTCTGTCACTGTCCATTTATCTTTGGTGTTGACTGTAATAGCATATTGAATTCACATACCTGAGTTTTATCTAATCTTTTCAACTTCCTACAGGTTTACCAGCCAAAACAACAATTGGCGGAGTAGCGCTACCTGCAGCATCCAGTATGAATTGTGCATATCTGTTACAGCACATAGTCAACCTCCCTTAGTAGTGCCCAACAGCATCCACACATCCCTCTCTATTTTTCCCCTCAACCAAAACCATTGTGTTTTTCTGAAATGTCACAATGCACTGTTAATAATGAATGAATTGCTTTACGCTAAACCTCCTATCCATCCTCATAGGTCTCCAACAAAAGGAATCTGCATCCACAAGTCCTGTTCAGTCTCAAGAGATAATTACAATGATGTCTTGTTAGTACTATACATGTTCATCTGTGATTTAACAGTGCTTTGGTCAAAATAGCAACTCCCCTTTAATCCTTTCTGCTAAAACAGCTTGTCTAGGACCCAATTATGTCTCTGTTCTAATCAATGATGTTGTCTTGTTAAGCCTTTCAAACAAAGGTACTGATGAAGCTAGACATTATAATTTAGAACCAGCGAGAGCAACTGAGGCTCCTTAATCCTACAAGGCCATCGATCACAGTTGAGGACCTCGACATTCTGCCATCACCGTTAGACTCTGTGGCTGACCTGAAGCTACTGTGTTAGTGGATCTCAACAGAGGAGAATTTTCACAAACAGTTGGTATGTTCTCACTGCAAGTACTGTCAGACATATCAGTAATCAAATTGTCAATTACTCAACTAGACATCCTATCTCAGTATATATGGGTCCAACACATTGGAGAAGACTATGAGGAGGATGATAGGGCGCATTGGGACCAACAGACTGTAGTTCCACATCAGATATTTTGTGTTCATTAACAGTACGTAACAGTAGCACAAGTGTTTTACTTACTTGAAAATGTTCTTCATTGTAATTTCTCAGAATAATTAATTTGTATGATCGACTCCGTTGTAGCTCGCTAACACAACAGCTGGATGTTTAGCCTAGTGTAGCTAAATACCGTAGTAATCCACTCGCTAACACAACAGCTGGATGTTTAGCCTAGTGTAGCTAAATACCGTAGTAATCCACTCGCTAACACAACAGCTGGATGTTTAGCCTAGAGTAGCTAAATACCGTAGTATTCCACGAAGCAAAACATTAGCCAAGTAACAGCAGTAGCTATGACTTACCACATGCAAGTTATGCCTAACTATACATTAGTAACTATACAACCTATTTAGCTGTCGACGGGTCTACTTCATGGGTACAGCCATGTTTGTTTACTTCACCACTATCCCATAATGTTAGGTAACTTTCTTATTCCTTAACATTACTTGTCAAAATTGACACATCTGCCTCCAGAGAAGAAGAGAGTCGCAGATAAATAGAAAGAGCTCTGTGTGCCCAAATGGTGTGAGCGAGCACGAGCTGACTGTGCCTCTCAATTAAATGTTATTAGTTCAATGATGAGTTTTAACACTAAGTTACTTTGTTTCAGATCACAGCACCTGAAATGATGGAGAGAGACGGAAGCCCAAGAGAGAGAAGGAGCACAAGCATGGTGTCGACCCTAATGCTTTTTGACTAAAGAGGACATTTTGTATCTCCAGTGATTTTATTAAATGGGTCCAGTGGTTAAAAAAAAGGGAAATAGTAATGTAATTAGTTGCTAATCCAATTATAGTTCATCAATAGTTAGTAATTAACAGTTTTATATTGTATTTTGTATTTCCTTGTTGGTTAAATAATTTAAATGTTCTCTATAATAGTCTCCTTTTTAGTCATGTAAATAGTTACCAATCCAAGTATAGTTAATCAAGAGTTAGTAGTTAACAGTTTTATATTGTATTTCCTTGTTGGTTAAAAAAAAATATATATAGTCTTTATTAGTTGAAGCCATCCTCGTATATAACACCTATTACCGTTAACCAACGTTTATTAAACATTGGTGAACGTTGATGGACGTTTGAAACCCAACCAAACCAACGTTGTAAAATACACCTATTATAAACATTTGCCAATGTTTGTTAAATGTTGGTGGATGTTCATTAACATTTAAAAGGAACTAATGGCCAATGTTGTAAATTACACTAATACCAACGTTAACCAAAACGTTGATGACACCTATGAAAAATGTTTACAAAACGTAATCTGTCCCCTACACTTTAACCAAAACCTAACATTTATCTGAATGCATTCAGAATGTTTAGACAGCCAATCAAATACCTACATTTTTTTTTTTTTTTTATAAAACCCATTTTTGCTACCTGGGTGATGTATAACAGTGCCAACATACTTGTTTTATTACATAGGAAAGTATGCAATGTGCTGTGTTTGATTAATGTCTTGCCGAATTAAAAGCATGTCTTGTGAAGGCTTGTAGAGTTGCATTTTGACAGGCTGTTTCAAAGACAGTCACAACCCAAGTCTCACGTGAAAAGACTTCCAGCTGAGTTGCATATGAGTACCCAAGAGAGTCCCATGGTACTCATGTCCAATAGCTGTACCAAAACAGATTGGGCACCAGGTACCATGACAACTGCATCCTTCAGAGACAATAAGTAGTTTGTATTCAATGAGCTACATGTTTATGTATGTAGTGTATGATCACAACAACGAAATCATTATTTACAAAACAGAAACTCTTATCTAAAGTGAACTCAACCACTGTTTTAATTATCGAACAGCTTTTTATTCATTTGAAGTTTGGTACACGCTTCCTAATGATGGTGTTTCTGAGCGTGTGTGTGTGTCTACCACCAGCAGAATAAATACCAGTTGTTTTTCTCTTTCATTAAGCAGATAATCGCACATTGATTAACAAAGCTCATTACAATTTCCAATGCAGCACAAGCTGCTGATCTGAGTTCTATAGCGCTATAGGATCTAACAACCTGCCATGTTGAGGAGTAAATGGCTTGTCTTTTTTCTCTTACTCTCTTTTCAGATATCTGAGTCATTCTACATTATCCTTGACTGATACACCTCTCTGCTGTTTTTCAAGGAGGAAACACATACCTGCAGGTTCATGAGCATGCATGTATGGCCCAGTACATCACTGGGGCCAAGCTTCCTGCCATCCAGGACCTCTATTCTAGGCGGTGTCAGAGGAAGGGCCAAAAATGGTCAAAGGCTCCAGTCACCCAAGTCATAGATTGTTCTCTCTGCTTCTGCACGGCAAGCGTTACCGGAGCGCCAAGTCTAGGTCCAAAACTGTCATGCCCTGATCTGTTTCACCTGTCCTTGTGCCTGTCTACACCCCCTCCAGGTGTCTCCCATCTTCCCCACTTATCCTCTGGGTATTTATACCTGTGTTTTATGCCAATTCGTCATGTTTGTTCAAGCCTACCAGCGCTTTGTGTCTCAGCACCTGCCTTTTCCAGTTTCTCTTTTCTTGCCCTCCTGGTTTTGACCCTTGCCTGTCCTGACTCCGAGCCCGCCTGCCTGACCACTCTGCCTGTCCCTGACCCTGAGCCTGCCTGCCGTCCTGTACCTTTGCTCCACCCCTGGATTACTGAAGTCTGCCTGTCCGTGACCCTGAGCCTGCCTGCCATCCTGTACCTTTGCTCCTACTCTGGATTATCAATCCCTGCCTGCCTTGACCTGTCTTTTGCCTGCCCCTGTTGTTACAATAAACATTGTTACTTCAAACAGTCTGCATTTTGGTTTTATCTTGATCCCTGATAAAAACTCTGCTTAACATCTTCTACCCCCACAACATATGTCAGGGTTTTCGTTGCTGGTCATTCGAGTCAAGTGCAGGAGAGCAGAGAATAGGTGATCAGGCGACTTTATTAGCCAAGAGCAACACACAGACGGGCGCAAACAGCTACAACTCAAGCCAACCGGCAAAAGTGACAAGCGCAAAATACCGTCAATAATATAACAATAAGGTTCACCAACAATTCCCCAAATAGGGTACAGGCAATGCCCAGGGTGAAAAACCAGACTGCCACAATACAACAAACACAAAACAATTCCACACAAAGACATGGGGGGAACAGAGGAAATTATATGTGCAGTGTGATTAGGGAATGTAAACCAGGTGTACGGGGAACAAGACAAAACAAATGGAACAATGAAAAATGGAGCGGCGATGGCTAGAAGGCCGGTGACGTCGACCGCCGAAGGCCGCCCGAACAAGGAGGGGAGCCGACTTCGGCGGAAGTCGTGACAGCATAAGACTGCTGAACAATTAATAAAATGGCCACCCAGAATACTTGTATTGACCCCCTCCTTCCTGCTACTTGCTGTTTATTATCTGTGCATAGTCACTTTACCCTTACCTACAAATGACCTCCACTAACCTGTACCCCCTGTTTATTATCTGTGCATAGTCACTTTACCCTTACCTACAAATTACCTCCACTAACCTGTACCCCCTGTTTATTATCTGTGCATAGTCACTTTACCCTTACCTACAAATTACCTCCACTAACCTGTACCCCCTGTTTATTATCTGTGCATAGTCACTTTACCCTTACCTACAAATTACCTCCACTAACCTGTACCCCCTGTTTATTATCTGTGCATAGTCACTTTACCCTTACCTACAAATTACCTCCACTAACCTGTACCCCCTGTTTATTATCTGTGCATAGTCACTTTACCCTTACCTACAAATTACCTCCACTAACCTGTACCCCCTGTATATAGCCTCATTATTGTTATTTTATTGTGTTACTTTTTTTAACTTTAGTTTTATTTAGTAAATATTTTATTAATTCTATTTTCTTAAAACTGCATTGTTGGTTTTAAGGGCGTGTAAGTAAACATTTCACAGTAAGGTCTACTAAACCTGTTGTATTCGGAGCATGTGACAAATAAAATGTGATGTGATTTTCATGCTCCTGAACAGTAGTCTACATCATCCCTTTGCCATCATATGGTACACTTTATTTCACTGCCCCAACGTTGCCTTGAATTTATAGAGGAGGTCTAAGGCGCACTAACAGTAGGTTATAATTGCTACTGAACTGTCTGCTCTCTGTGACTTGTGCTGAAACACACTGTTAATATAAACCATCCACTATATTCCATCAAGACCTACATTTATAACATATTGTGCTGTTGTTGTAGAATTGCTATATAGAATTTATAGGGTTAGAGTTAGGGTTATGACTGGGTTTAGGATTGAACCAGGGTGTGGACATGAAGCTGGGCTTAGGGTTAGCGAGAACCACACAATCAGATGCTGACTGTTGTGTTTGTATACTGCACAGTAAGCATAGGCTGAAATAGTTCTGTGTTCTGTGGTTCTATCTTTACAGATCTACCCTTTACTCACTGTTTACTTACTGTATACAACTCTTTTCTTTCCCTAGTGCTCAGAGGAGTCTATCTCTTCCTGTGTTTTTCTCCTGAGCTGTAGACTGAGAGATGTCCCTACGAGATAACAGATGTTTTTTATTTATCCCCCCCCCCCCAACACACAGAGAGATAAATGCTCACACAGAGAGATAAATGCTCACACAGAGAGATAAATGCTCACACAGAGAGATAAATGCTCTTGCCCATGAAACCATTTGCTAGTAGCAGGACTGTGAACACTGCTGCACTACATTCCTGTAGGAATTACATTTCTAACCCTCTCAATCTTCAGTGATGGTTATACTTAGAAACTCATTTCTAGGGAGCTAGCTATGTTTGTGTGGCTACACTGCATTGTATTTTTACTATGGCGCTATTTCAAAGTACATGTGAAAAAATTATTTGCCAGTGTCTCAGATTGTGTAGACTGTGTAGATGCAGGAGGTGTGTGTGTGTGTGTGTGTGTGTGTGTGTGTGTGTGTGTGTGTGTGTGTGTGTGTGTGTGTGTGTGTGTGTGTGTGTGTGTGTGTGTGTGTGTGTGTGTGTGTGTGTGTGTGTGTGTGCGTGCGTGCGTGCGTGTGCGTGTGTGCATGTGTGTGTCTGTGTGGAGATGCAGAGGGTAGGAGGCTGCTGTGTGTGTGATTGACTGCCTCCACTGAGCTGTGAGTGTGATCTGGCAGGCTGAGCTCCCGAGGTCTGACCCTCATGCTGTGGGCTTTAACACAGGCCTTAACTCCTCTATCTGGGCTGCCCAGGGTGGTCCACACACACAAACACACACTCGCACACTTACACACACAGAGAGGGCTCAAAACACACCCGTGTGCTCATCTTGGCGCTATTTACATACATACATTACCATAGATAATACATGTTAAGGTGGATACAAGGGCGTTTGATAAAACCCTCTCAATCATCACTGATGGAATGTGTTGTGGTAGCTAACTACAGAAAAGGGCGTCTGGTCTGACAGGTCTGGAGACCCCCTGGGCTGGATGAAACTGGTGAAAGTGACAGTGATGGAGCCTAACACTACAGAAATTAGCTCCTTTGCTAACTCCAGCACATTGACATTGATGTGAACACTGAAATCATTGATGTGAACACACCCCCCCCCCCCCCCCCCCAATCATCCTCTTTTCTCTATTTCTCTCTGCTACCTGCTCATGCTGCTCAAGTGGGTGTTTTAAATGTGAAATATATATAATTACAGAGCAATAACACACTAGCACAGAAAGCATGTCTTCCTTTGTTAGCGTAAGAACTCTTAAATGTTAAACAATGAGAGAGAGAGAGAGAGAGAGAGGCTGCCATGGTACACTGACCCCCCCCCCTCTCTCTAGTTAATATGCATTTCATTAGCCTGCTATGAGCCCTGCTCTTTTGGCTTGTCTCCTCAGATTTCAGCGTGTCTCCCACAGGGACCGTTTCTAATCATTCTCATGGAAGGCAGCACGTGCAAATACACTTCACATCTAGTCACATTGAAATGTATGGAAGCTGCATCGCACCATTCTTCTCCCTGTTCCTAAGTGAGATGGATGCAGCTGAGGGTTTTTAATATATACTGTGTGTGTGGGGCAGATGTCCTTAAGTCTGGAAATGGATTGGTCCAGTAGCTGCTTCCTTAGACTGGCTGGTGAGGCAGGCAGGCAGGCGTGGAGGATAATCTTATTTAAAGCATGTCATTACCCCCACCCTCCCGTCATTTTAAAGGCATTTTTTATTTAACAAAGGCAGGGAGTGGATGAGTGAAAACTGTGTCTGCTTAGGTAAAAATCACTCTTTGCACATTGCACACTCTTTCTTTCTCTTACTTCTTGGTGCCCCCCTCCCCTCTCTCTCTCTCTCTCTCTCTCTCTCTCTCTCTCTCTTTCTCTCTCTCTCTCTCTCTCTCTCTCTCTCTCTCTCTCTCTCTCTCTCTCTCTCTCTCTCTCTCTCTCTCTCTCTCTCTCTCTCTCGGTACAGCCGTCACAGTGTCACTTTTCCCATCCATAATTGAGGAGTGCACAGTGCATAAAGCCCTGAAACCGTGTCATCCACTTCCTATTGCTCCTGTTGAATAATCAGCCAGAACCAATGGGGACTGTAGGACAGGGAGGAATCTGCCCATGAAGCTGCCTGTCCTGTGTCACTGGGTTGAGTAGTCAGCCCCAGGTCCCCCTCCATCCCCAGAACTAACATTCCCCTGGTCCAGTTGCTCCAGATATGTTATGTACGGGCAGAACTGACCTCAGTGGTCAGCTGTGAGAGGCAGTCATGTGTGTCTGTGTCGTGTGTCTGTCTGGGGGTCATAAGGTTGTAGGGTTGGAGTGTCTGGATGGAACATGAAACTAAACACCAGTGCTCATCTGGTCCTGACTTTCACTCTGGGGTTATGGTAATGATGGTGGTGGAGTTGAATGGATCAAGTTGACCTCAAAATGATCAGTGCTTTGACTCAGCCATTCTCAATACCACTGGCAAAATTGTTAATATATTATCTTTGTCACGCTCGTGATTAAAGACGGATCAAGGCGCAGCGTGTGTAGAGTTCCACATCTTTATTAAACGTGAAACTTCAACAAAACAAGTAACGAACAACGAAACGTGAAAGTCGTGGTGCACAAAAACACTCACACAAACAATATCCCACAAAGCAGGTGGGAGAAAGGGCTTCCTAAATATGATCCCCAATTAGAGGCAACGATTACCAGCTGCCTCTAATTGGGAACCATACAACCCAGCCACATAGAAAATCAATGACTAGAACACCCCCCCTAGTCACGCTCTGACCTAAACACCATAGAGAACCGAGGGCTCTCTATGGTCAGGGCGTGACAATCTTACATTTACTGTAATTCTATTATCTTATATGGTTATATTACCTACTACTATTACCTCTTTGGTGCTAAGCATTTGCTAAGAGTACATTGTTTGATTATTAGAATCTACATTTTAGTGTATGGTGGGTTACCTTTATTCAAGCCAAATCAGTGTTTATTAGTGAACAAACACTACCAGCTCCAAGATTAATTAACCACTGTAAGGTACAGTATCAGGAGATGTTTAATTAACCACTGTGAGGTACAGTATCAGGAGATGTTTAATTAACCACTGTGAGGTACAGTATCAGGAGATGTTTAATTAACCACTGTGAGGTACAGTATCAGGAGATGTTTAATTAACCACTGTGAGGTACAGTATCAGGAGATGTTTAATTAACCACTGTGAGGTACAGTATCAGGAGATGTTTAATTAACCATTGTGAGGTACAGTATCAGGAGATGTTTTCTTTATCTCCCCCCGCTTTCTCCTCTTTCCTTCTGTCTTCATTCTCCCTCTCTCTCCTTTTCTCTCCTCTCTCTATCCCCCTTTCTCCCCTCTCTCTCTTTCTCTCTTTCTCTCTCTCTCCCCTCTTTCTCACTCTCTACCTTTCTCTCCCTCTGACTCTCTCCTTTTCATCCCCCTCCTCCTTCCTCCCTTCTCTCTTCTGATAGCAGAACCTCAGCTCCACCTCACAGTGTCAGGAAACAAAGCAGGTGGAGACATCCCAGGGAGCTGTGTGGTGGCGTGTGTGTGTGCGTGTGTGTGTGTCAGCGTGTGTGTCTGGGTGTGGTTTGCGATGGCGACTGAGACATCCATCCCCATCCCGTCTTTGCATAATTAACCAACACCCTTCAGGAGCATCATGATTCACACAGTACTGTCTCAGGTGGAGGACCCTGATAATAATACCAGCCAACCCAGGTAATTCGCAAACAAATTAATCTGGTCCTTTAGAAAATCTTTAAAGACAAGTCAGAGTGCAAAGACAGGAAAGCTGTTAAATGAAAATCACTCAAAAACTCTCTTTTGGTATATTTCCCATTAGTCCACCCTTGATACAGTCCCAAAATGTTTTTCATGCCAGCAGTCAAGTTTTCAAGATATTGGAATTTCAAGAAGCAAAGTGTCACCCCGGCCAGGCGTTGGAGGCGGAGGCGTTGCAATCTACTGCAGAGATAGCCTGCAAAGTTCTGTCATACTTTCCAGGTCTATGCCCAAACAGTTCGAGCTTCTAATTTTAAAAATTAATCTCTCCAGAAATAAGTCTCACACTGTTGCCGCCTGTTATAGACCCCCCCCCCCCCAGCTGTGCCCTGGACACCATATGTGAAATGATTGCACCCCATCTATCTTCAGAGTTCGTTCTGCTAGGTGACCTAAACTGGGATATGCTTAACACCCCGGCAGTCCTACAATCTAAGCTAGATTCCCTCAATCTCACACAAATTATCAAGGAACCCACCGGGTACAACCCCCTTATCCGTAAACACGGGAACCCTCATAGATATTATCCTGACCAACTTGCCCTCCAAATACACCTCTGCTGTTTTCAATCAGGATCTCAGCGATCACTGCCTCATTGCCGCTATGGGTCCGCGGTCAAACTACCACCCCTCATCACTGTCAAACGCTCCCTAAAACACTTCTGCTAGCAGGCCTTTCTAATCGACCTGGCCCGGGTATCCTGGAAGGATATTGACATCCCGTCAGACCAGGATGCCTGGTCGTTCTTTAAAAGTAATTTCCTCACCATCTTAAATAAGCATGCCCCTTTCAAAAAATGTAGAACTAAGAACAGATATAGCCCTTGGTTCACTCCAGACCTGACTGCCCTCGACCAGCACAAAACATCCTGTGGCGGACTGCACTAGCATCGAATATTCCCTGCGATATGCAACTTTTCAGGGAAATCAGGAACCAATACACGCAGTCAGTCAGGAAAGCAAAGGCTAGCTTTTTCAAATAGCATCCTGTAGCTCTAACTCCAAAACGTTTTGGGACACTGTAAAGTCCATGGAGAATAAGAGCACCTCCTCCCAGCTGCCCACTGCACTGAGGCTAGGTAACACTGTCACCACCGATAAATCCACAATAATCGAGAATTTCAATAAGCATTTCTCTACGGCTGGCCATGCTTTCCTCCTGGCTACCCTAACCCCGGCCAACAGCTCCGCACCCCGCAGCTACTTGCCCAAGCCTCCCCAGCTTCTCCTTCACCCAAATCCAGATAGCAGATGTTCTGAAAGAGCTGCAAAACCTGGACCAGTACAAATCAGCTGGGCTAGACAATCTGGACCCTCTCTTTCTAAAATTATCTGCCGCCATTGTTGCAACCCCTATAACCAGTCTGTTCAACCTCTCTTTCGTATCGTCCGAGATCCCTAAATATTGGAAAGCTGCCGCGGTCATCCCCCTCTTCAAAGGGGCGACACTCTAGACCCAAACTGTTATAGACCTATATCCATCCTGCCCTGCCTTTCTAAAGTCTTCAAAAGCCAAGTTAATAAACAGATCTCTGAGCATTTCGAATCCCACCGTACCTTCTCAGCTGTGCAATACGGTTTCCAAGCTGGTCACGGGTGCCACCCTCAAGGTACTAAACGATATCATAACCACCATCAATAAAAGACAGTACTGTGCAGCCGTCTTCATCGACCTGGCCAAGGCTTTCGACTCTGTCAATCACCGTATCCTTATCGGCAGACTCAACAGCTTTGGTTTCTCAGATGACTGCCTCGCCTGGTTCACCAACTACTTCTCAGACAGAGTTCAGTGTGTCAAATCGGAGGGCCTGTTGTCCGGACCACTGGCAGTCTCTATGGGGGTACCACAGGGTTCAATTCTCAGGCCGACTCTTTTCTCTGTATATATCAACGATGTTGCTCTTGCTGCGGGTGATTCCCTGATCCACATCTATGCAGACGACACCATTCTGTATACATCTGGCCCTTCTTTGGACACTCTGTTAACGAACCTCCAAACGAGCTTCAATGCCATACAACTCTCCTTCCGTGGCCTCCAACTGCTCTTAAACGCTAGTAAAACCAAATGCATGCTTTTCAACCGTTCGCTGCCCGCACACGCCTGCCCGACTTGCATCACTACTCTGGACGGTTCAGACAACTACAAATACCTAGGTGTCTAGCTAGACTGTAAACTCTCCTTCCAGACTTATATTAAACATCTCCAATCCAAAATTTAATCTAGAATCAGCTTCCTATTTTGCAACAAAGCCTCCTTCACTCAAGCCGACAAACATACCCTCGTAAAACTGACTATCCTACCGATCCTTGACTTCGGCGATGTCATTTACAAAATAGCTTCCAATACTCTACTCAGCAAACTGGATGCAGTCTATCACAGTGCAATCCGTTTTTTCACTAAAGCCCCTTATACCACCCACCACTGCAACCTGTATGCTCTAGTCGGCTGGCCCTCGCTAAATATTTGTCGCCAGACCCACTGGCTCCAGGTCATCTATAAGTCTATGCTAGGTAAAGCTCCACCTTATCTCAGCTCACTGGTCACGATAACAACACCCACCCGTAGCACGCGCTCCAGCAGGTATATCTCACTGGTCATCCCCAAAGCCAACACCTACTTTGGCTGCCTTTCCTTCCAGTTCTCTGCTGCCAATGACTGGAACGAATTGCAAAAATCTCTGAAGCTGGAGACGTATATTTCCCAAACTAACTTTAAACATCAGCTATCTGAGCAACTAACCGATCGCAGCAGCTGTACATAGCCCATCTGTAAATAGCCCACCCAATCTACCTACCTCATCCCCATATTGTTTTAATTTACTTTTCTGCTCTTTTGCTCACCAGTATTTCTACCTGCACATCATAATCTGCTCATCTATCACTCCAGTGTTAATTTTCTAAACTGTAATTACTTCGCTACTATGGCCTATTTATTGCCTTACCTCCTCACACCATTTGCACACACTGTATATAAACTTTGTTTTTCTCTATTGTGTTATTGACTGTACGCTTGTTTATTCCATGTGTAACTCTGTGTTGTATGTGTCACACTGCTTTGCTTTATCTTGGCCAGGTCGCAGTTGTGAATGAGAACTTGTTCTCAACTAGCTTACCTGGTTAAATAAAGGTGAAATAAATAAAAATAAATAAAATGCTATATGCATTACCGACAATGTTCTATATGATCAAAAACCAAGGAATGTTCCACCTTACACATGAAGGTATTGTGTTTTCTAAGCACAGTAATCAGATAGATATAATTATTATGTAGTAGTGTGTGTAAAACCACCACTTCACAGGCATTTGGACAGGACACCCAAGCTCTTGGCTGAGAGTGGAGGTCCTCCATAACATGTGATGTTATGGTTCCCTGATCAGGGGTCTTGGTGGAACTATCCTACTGTGCAAAAAATGGTTGAACCAATGTTGTTTCGACTTCATTTCAATGGAATTATGTTGAACAAACGTGGAATAGACTTTGAATTGACATCTGTTCCCAGTGGGATAATAGACCCACTGCAATAGGGCCCAGTGATGGTGAGTTATCAGTGTGATATGGGGGAGGAGAGGAGAGGGATCTCATGTTAAGATATATCTCCCGCTCCTCTCTGTCATAACTTATGGAACCATAAAGCGGTGTCACACCAAGATTCTGAGGAGATTGTGACTGATGGTGCTTTTACGACCAGGACTGGAACTCACTGGGAGACACTGGTCCTCAATGTCACTTTAATAGTGTTTTTATGGACTTAACATTTTTAAGAGCGTATGTGTTTTCAAATGTTTTTTCACTTTCTCTGTGTGTGCGTGTGCGTGTGTGACATAGAGGTGTGTCAGTGTGTGACTGGAAGTTACAGACGTCAGCTGTTCAGGTTGAGCTCCGGGGAGGATATGAGTCTCTCTGACTGCATAGGATGGGGATCACGGTATACATCACGCGCAGTAAAAACAGAGTCATATATGGAAGAGTGATTTCGTATGGTATCTCTTGTATGTTATTCACACAAAGATCTGTTTAATGACTTTATAATGTGAGGGGAAATAGTGGTTGTGAATGTGCAATAATTCATTGATACTGTTACTTTAATATTGACTCCACTGTTATACATTGCTCCTAAAAGCATCCCCATTATGTCTATAACCCATATTACAGGCACAGTTTGTCCCATGATCCTAGAGCAGGCTAGTTTTCCACCGTCTCTGTCACGTTAATTCTGAATGATTTCTCTTTTTCTGTATTCCTGAATGGCCTGACAGGCTGAGTGTCCTTGGCTGAATCTCACTGAGCTGTCTGGGGAACGAGGGAGAATGTGCTCCTCGGTGTGTGTGTTTGTGTGTGTGTGTCTGCATGGATCCGCGTGTGTCTGTGTGAATGCCTGCGTGTGCGTGTGCATGCACGTGCATCCGCCCATGCATCCGCCCATGCGTGCGAGTGTGTGTCTGTGTATGTGTGTACAGTGAAACTCCCCAGCCCGGTGCTTTGGGCCTGAGCGGCGGTCCTCAGACATCCTGTGTTTTTCTGGTGAGTAATCAGGTAATTGATCATAGAGACAGGTAATTATTCCTGTGCCAAACTCCCTGGCAAACCAACAGCCCAGCTAGAAGGATCCATCTAATTCCAGTCTCCAACACAGTGAAGGATGAAAATGTGAGTAAGAAGCCCCGTTTATACCTGGTTCTAACTTGCGTCCTTTGTCCTGATCTTGTCCACGTTCTGATTGTGCTCACATTTTTAGACAGGTGTAGACAATCAAAAAGACACATTGTGATCTGATTGTGATCAGCTCATCCTGCCCACCTCATTAACCATTAACAGGTGGCACCATTGATTGAGTACATCAACATATGTCTTACAATAAATAAATAAATAAATAAATACATTGGGGCGGGCGTGCATCAGATGGCCACATCACCAGATGCACAATGAATACAACTAAATGGTAGATAAAAATGTACTAGCATTCAAAATCTTCAGGCCATTTGTGAGCTTTGGCTTCCTGTTTCAGTCATAATCAATATCTGTCAGTACAATACAGGTGAGTTACTAATTTCCTCTATCACATTCACATCTGAATACGCAACTGCAATTGTACAGTACAGGGGATGCAATAGTCTCCTGCTTAATACAATTGATGACTGAGTCTTTGAAATCCGTGTCCTCTATATATTTCCTCTGAGCTATGTGTTTCTGGTCTACATGGTATGAAAGGTGAGCTGACTGTAGACTATGACAGAGTGCTTACAACTGGGCTTTTCCTTCCTCCTCCGTCCTTCCTTCTGGCCCTGCCTGACTACATCACATCACAGGCCTCTCAGCCTTTCAGCCTCCCAGCTTCATTTGTGTAATTTAGTTTTTTTCTGGGTTAGTGAGTAAACCAATCTCCTTACATATATCCCCCTGTCTGCACTCTGCCTTGATTTATGAACATCTAATAACCAGAGCAGAGCTTTGGGGCCAATTCTAACCTGTCATTAAGATGTACTTGTGGAGGGGTGTTTGTGGAGGGGTGTTTTTACAGACAAATGGTTCATTCCAGTCCAAGGTAAATTCAGTCAGTGTTCCCTCTCAGTGTATTGTATTGTGGAGGAGAGGAGCGATTCATCCTGTTGGTTTTGATGCTGTGAATAAATCAGACAAAGGGAAAGGGTTATGGTATTGTTTGTGGTACAGTTTGTCTGTGGTAATAGCGCCGCGCGGCCGTCTCTACAATATATTTTTCCCCTCACCACTATGTTTCTTTGTCATTGTTCATATTAATGAGTGAGAGCATAGTCACGGGAAGTAGGGGTGCTGAGGGTGCTGCAGCACACCTGGAAAAATCTGAATTTCAAAAAATACATTAATACCAACTCAAAACAAAAATATATTTGTACAAAAGTAGTGCACTGGGCCTTTACTAGTCTTGTATTAGTGACCGATATAGCCTTCTGTAGCACATGTACAGCGCCGCAAAATGTACAGGGCCACAATATACTGAATCTCAGTTTATTGCATAAATCATGCATGCATTGTAATGCTGGTGCGGTAAAATAATCCGGCCCAGTTTAATGAATTACAGTGTAGACTAATCCATTTGTAGACTGACACAATGTAAGTGGAGAAGGATAAAACGTGGTCAGATCAAAATAGTGGCACGAAGTCTCCCGTTTAACGGAGGAGCTGTCCATGGTGCTGTCACTCAATGTCCTTTATTTACCCTGTTTGTAATGAGCATGGGACGGTTGCTTTTTGGCTTCTGCTCAGATGGATGATGCCAGCGGGGAACACATGCAGCATACAGACATACACCACGGAACAAACCTACCACAGATCTTACTTGCAGTGGTGTAGTGATATTCTTTTAGATGAGGAAGCGCAAAAAATGTGTAAATAACATCATAATTTCCTCAAAGTTTGTACCCAAAGATGCAGTCTATTGAACAGCTATCATGGCTCTCCAACCCTATTCCTGGAGTGCTACCGTCCTGAGGGTTTCACTCCAACCCCAGTTGTTACTAACCCCATTCGTTTTATAAAACAGATCATTTTTATAATCAGGTGCGATAGATTAGGATTGGAATGAAAACCTACAGGATGGTAGCTCTCCAGGAACAGGGTTGGAGAGTCATGATCTAAAATATGCATAACATGCATCCTCCAATTGCAACATTTGCCTATGCCCACACATATTGTCTCAAGAAAATGTTATATTTTTAATACCCTCAAACACCAAGTTAGGCATACCTAATTTCAAAATAGGCCATTATCATCACTGTCAATGGTGAATGATAGTTATGCACCTTTTACAGGTGAAACTGCATCTGCATGCTAATCATTTGATTGATCTCAGTCAGTTTCATGGGAATAGCCTATGCATTTCGATATTCTTGAATTACTGTTTCGTGAGCGAATGATGATGATGTTAACTAACTATTAACCTTTCTTGTGTTTTGTTTCAATCAAAGCATATATCCTGCCTAGTGGCTCTGAGTTTTGGTGCATTATAATTTTTTGGGGACTACTCAGCTTTAGCTAACCATCCTAAAATCTCATTATAAATTAGCTGTTTTTTTAATGTTATAGGCCTGCTATGCTATTCGGTTCTTTAATATATAATACGTATTCATCGTTATGTGATCTTGCAAGACATTGATTCATCTTTGATCTAACATTACTAAACGAGCACCACTGTGAAAATGATAATCTTCTATTTGTAATAATAATAATACTAATAATAAGTGATGAGGACTATTAGGCAACAGATCTTGATGAAGGTTATTTGAAACGATTGGAGCGCCCTTCGTGGTTCTAAAAAGACAGCGCTAAATACATTTCGATTTGATTAACTTGAAGGGTTTTTCTTTATTTTTACTATTTTCTACATTGTAGAATTATAGTGAAGACATCAAAACTATGAAATAACACATATGGAATCATGTAGTAACCATAAAAGTGTTAAACAAATCAAAACATATTTTAGATTTTAGATTCTTCAAAGTAGCCCCCCTTTGCCTTGATGACAGCTTTGCACACTCTTGGCATTCTCTCAACAAGCTTCATGAGGAATGCTTTTCCAACAGTCTTGAAGGAGTTACCACGTGTGCTGAGCACTGCTTTTCCTTCACTCTGTGGTCCAAGCCACCCCAAACAATCTCAATTGGGTTGAGGTTGGGTGATTGTGGAGTCCAGGTCATCTGATGCAGCACTCCGTCATTCTCCTTCTTGGTCAAATAGCCCTTACACAGCCTGGAGATGTGTTTTGGGTCATTGTCTTGTTGAAAAACGGATTATCGTCCCACTAAGCGCAAGCCAGATGGGATGCCGTATCGCTGCAGAATTCTGTGGTAGTCATGCTGGTTAAGTGTGCCTTGAATTCTAAATAAATCACTGACAGTGTCACCAGCAAAGCACCCCCACACACTCACACCTCCTCCTCCATGCTTCATGTTGGGAAACACACATGCGGAGATCATCCGTTCACCTACTCTGCGTCTCACAAAGACACAGCGGTTGGAACAAAAAATCTCAAATTTGGACTCATCAGACCAAAGGACAGATTTCTACCAGTCTAATGTCCAATGTGCGTTTCTTGGCCCAAGCAAGTCTCTTCTTATTATTGGTGTCCTTTAGTAGTGGTTTCTTTGCAGCAATTTGACCATGAAGGCCTGACTCACGCAGTCTCCTCTGAACAGTTGATGTTGAGATGTGTCTGTTACTTGAACTCTGTTAAGCATTTATTTGGGCTGCAAACTGAGGCTGGTAACTGATGAATTTATCCTCTGCAGCAGAGGTAACTCTGGGTCTTCCTTTCCTGTGACGGTCCTCATGAGAGCCAGTTTCATCATAACGCTTGATGGTTTTTGTGACTGAACTTGAAGAAACTTTCAAAGTTCTTGAAATGTTCCGCATTGACGGACCTTCGTGTCTTAAAGTAATGATGGACTGTCGATTCTCTTTGCTTATTTGAGCTGTTCTTGCCATAATATGGACTTGGTATTTTACCAAATGGGTCTATCTTCTGTATACCACACCTACCATGTCACAACACAACTGATTGGCTCAAACGCATTAAGATGGAAAGAAATTCCACAAATTGTCACGTTCCTGACCTTGTTTTCCTTTTGTATAGCTTTGTTTTGTTGGTCAGGACGTGAGCTGGGTGGGCATTCTCTGTGTTTGTTCCTTGTTAAGTGTCAGGGTTAATTGACCTTGTATGGCTCTCAATCAGAGGCAGGTGTTTTCGTTTTCCTCTGATTGAGAGACATACATATGGGAGGTTGTTTCACATTGTTTGTCGTGGGTGGTTGTCTTCCGTGTCTGTATGTATGTTCGTACCACACGGGACTGTAGCGTTGGTTTGTAGTCTGTACCTGTTTCGTGCGTTCTTCGTGTATTTGTAAGTTCACATGTTTTAGGTCAGTCTACGTTCGTTTGTTGTTTTGTAATTTTTCCAAGTGTTTTTCGTGTTCGTCTTTGACTTCAGTTAATAAATCATTATGTCATCATACCTCGCTGCACATTGGTCTTCCGATCCCTCTCTCCTCTCCTCGTCCGAGGAGGAGGAAGAATTAGAGTTCCGTTACAGAACCACCCACCAAATTACCAGAACCAAGCAGCGGGGAAAAGGGCAGCGACAGCAACCGCAGAAATCCCAGGATTCATGGACATGGGAGGAGATCCTGGACGGCAAAGGACCCTGGGCTCAGCCAGGGGAATATCGCCGTCCCAAGGCGGAGCTGGAGGCAGCGAAGGCAGAGAGGCGCTGGTATGAGGAGGCAGCGCGGCGACGCGGTTGGGAGCCCGAGAGTCAGACCCAAAAATTTCTTGGGGGGGGGGGGGGGCACACGAGGAGTGTGGCAAAGCCGGGTAGGATACCTGAGCCAACTCCCCGTGCTTACCGCGGAGTGAGAGGGCGTCGTACTGGTCAGACACCGTGTTATGCGGTAAAGCGCACGGTGTCCCCAGTACGCGTGCTTAGCCCAGTGCGGGCTATTCCACCTCGCCGCACTGGTAGGGCTAAGTTGGGCATCGAGCCGGATGTCATGAAGCCGGCCCAACGCATCTGGCCACCAGTGCGTCTCCTCGGGCCGGCATACATGGCACCAGCCTTACAGATGGTGTCCCCGGTTCGCCAGCATAGCCCAGTGCGGGCTATTCCACCTCGCCGCACTGGCAGGGCTACGGGCACCATTCAACCTGGTAGGGTTGGGCAGGCTCGGTGCTCAAGAGCACGTGTCCTCCTTCACGGTCTGGTATACCCGGTGCCACCTCCAAGTACCAGTCCACCGGTGGCAGCCCCCCGCACCAGGCTGTCTCTCCGGGTTCTCTCTCCAGCTGCTCCCACCTGTTCAGCGCTGTCAGAGCTTTCCTCCTCTCCAGCGCAGCCAGTGCCTATACCACGCACCAGGCTGTCTCTCCGTCTCCTCCCTACAGAACTGCCCGTCTGTTCCGAGCTGTCAGAGCTGCCCGTCTGTCCCGAGCTGTCAGAGCTGGCCGTCTGCCCAGCGGCGCCTGAACTGCCCGTCTGCCCAACGCCGTCTGAACTGTCCGTCTGCCAAGCGCCGCATGAACTGCCCGTCTGGACTGAGCCTGCAAAGCCGCCCGTCTGCCATGAGCCTTCAGAGCCATCCGCCAGACAGGAGCCGCTAGAGCCTTCCGCCAGACAGGATCAGCCAAAGCCTTCCGTCAGACAGGATCAGCCAGAGCCTTCCGCCAGACAGGATCAGCCAGAGCCGTCGTCCAGCCAGGACCAGCCAGAGCCGTCCAGCCAGGACCAGCCAGAGCCGTCCAGCCAGGACCAGCCAGAGCCGTCCAGCCAGGACCTGCCAGAGCCGTCCAGCCAGGACCTGCCAGAGCCGTCCAGCCAGGACCTGCCAGAGCCGTCCAGCCAGGACCTGCCAGAGCCGTCCAGCCAGGACCTGCCAGAGCCGTCCAGCCAGGACCTGCCAGAGTTCCCCAGCCAGGACCTGCCAGAGTCCCTCAGCCAGGACCTGCCAGAGTCCCTCAGCCAGGACCTGCCAGAGTCCCTCAGCCCGGAGCTGCCGTCCCTCAGCCCGGAGCTGCCGTCCCTCAGCCCGGAGCTGCCGTCCCTCAGCCCGGTGCTGCCCCTTATCCCGGTGCTGCCCCTTATCCCGGTGCTGCCCCTTATCCCGATGCTGCCCCTTCATTTAGGTGGGTTTAGTTGGAGGGTGGTCATTGGTAGGGGGATACGGAAGCGGGGAGTGACTATGGTGGTGTGGGGACAGCGTCCAGAGCCGGAGCCGCCACCGTGGACAGATGCCCACCCAAACCCTCCCCTTGAGGTTGAGTTTTGCGGCCGGAGTCCGCATCTTGGGGGGGGGGTAATGTCACGTTCCTGACCTTGTTTTCCTTTTGTATAGCTTTGTTTTGTTGGTCAGGACGTGAGCTGGGTGGGCATTCTCTGTGTTTGTTCCTTGTTAAGTGTCAGGGTTAATTGACCTTGTATGGCTCTCAATCAGAGGCAGGTGTTTTCGTTTTCCTCTGATTGAGAGACATACATATGGGAGGTTGTTTCACATTGTTTGTCGTGGGTGGTTGTCTTCCGTGTCTGTATGTATGTTCGTACCACACGGGACTGTAGCGTTGGTTTGTAGTCTGTACCTGTTTCGTGCGTTCTTCGTGTATTTGTAAGTTCACATGTTTTAGGTCAGTCTACGTTCGTTTGTTGTTTTGTAATTTTCCAAGTGTTTTTCGTGTTCGTCTTTGACTTCAGTTAATAAATCATTATGTCATCATACCTCGCTGCACATTGGTCTTCCGATCCCTCTCTCCTCTCCTCGTCCGAGGAGGAGGAAGAATTAGAGTTCCGTTACACAAATACATTTTTAACAAGGCATACCTGTTAATTGAAATGCATTCCAGGTGACTACCTCATGAAGCTGGTTGAGATAGTGCATAAAGCTGTCATCAAGGCAAAGGGTGGCTATTTGAAATATCTCAAATAGAAAATATATTTTGATTTAAGACTTTTATGGTTACTATAGGATTCAATAAGTGTTATTTCATAGTTTTGATGTCTTCACTATTATTCTACAAGTAGAAAATAGTAAAAAATAATGAAAAACTCTGGAATGAGTAGGTGTGTCCAAACTTTTGACTGGTACTGTGCCTATTATTACAGAATAAAAGAAAACAGAGGGCTTAACTATCAATACATATAATTTATTTGCATAGATTTAATCATCAAATCATTAGGCTAAGTAGTTAACATAAATCATTACCAGTGGTGTGTATTCATGGATGCCAAGAGAAGCCAGGCTTCCCCAACAATTTTACCAATATATATATATATTTTAAACATTAAATAATTTATCTTCAGTTTTTCTGTGTTTCATAATTTTCCTTCAATTCAGCAAGCATCTGGCCTCCCTTGACAAAAAAAGTATAAAAAATGTGCCAATCAGCATTGAGAACAAAACTGAGCGAGCTTCACTGTGAATGGTCCTGGCACACCAAAAAAAGTGTCAAGGGAAGCGAGCTTGGATTTGGTGTCACTCCTATCAAATCCCATTGAGAGCATACATCATTGACAGAAAAACTTGAATTGTTGCATCTCCTTGTGTTGTTGTCCAGCTGTGGCTAGTTAGCCAGCTAGCTAGAATTGTCCCTTTCCTAAATTAGCCATGGATGGAGATAGGGATTTGGACTTGTGGTTTTACTTAATTCTCCGTACTGGTCAATGATTATAAAGGCTATTCTGATCCAACCATTAATTCATACATTGTTGTGCCCCTGGACTTAGAGGATGGAAGTTCAATATGTAGCTAGATGTAGAAGGCTAATGTTAACTAGCTAACGTTGCCCATGAATGGAAGTTAGGCTAGCGAGCAAGCATTTCAGCCAGGTAGCCTGGGACAACAATAAATAAAAGCGTATACTGTATGACAGAGTGATAGACCGTTTTGTCAACATGAACGCGAGGAGGGTTGCATTGGCTTTTCTCTACAAGCAGGGTGAGTCAACATGTGTTTTTACTTGCACTAATGCCCACGGACACAACCACGCACACAGAAATCAGAACCTTGGACAGCCACATTATATTTAGCTTACGTTGATTGGACTAAATTGTTTTTGGTATCTTTTCGTTGTCAATGTATTAGACTAAGCAGAGTTGATTTGATGGTGCTGGAATAGTGGAGCCATCTCCTGTTTTCTTTGCGACTTGCGGTAACTCTCTGTGGTTCTAAATCAATAGTTGTTGGAAACATTAACTTGCTTGACCATGCTGTAGGTCATGTATCTGTCTGTTACTGTACATACAATATGCTTTGTGGACTTCACTGGACAGAAGTTGATGTCCGGTTTTGTAATAAGACAAAGGTGTGGTTGAATTTATCCTGCCACTGTGTCTTCTTATTGTTTTGGCCTTTGGGCCTATATATATATTAGTCGCAAGGCATATGAATTTATTATAGAGCAAACAACGCAATTATCACAACACATAGGTTGTAATATGTAGTACTGGCTTCGCCTCTACTGATCCTTACAACATAGAATTGCAGGAAATGTGTTTTCAAACAGCCATAAAATCAAGCTTTTGGTGTGGTGCATCTCAATAAACTAGAACCTAAATGCATTATTACCTCAAACTTGGCCCAAATCACATTTCCAATTTACCACACTGACATAGCCTACCCTAACGGGCCGTGCGTTTCAATCAATAGTAAATATAGGCTAAAGATCCCAAGCAGGGCTACAGCAACTTCCAGAGAGGGTCAGGCTCTTGGGCTTGCGGTGGCCGCTCTGGTTCGGGTCTCCTCAGCAGAACGGTGTTGTTGTAACCACGTGGTCACATGTCTTTCTGGGTTCCACAGCGAAAGAACAGGTCGTGGAGTTTTATAAACATCAGGGCAGACAGGAGATTTTTTTTGTGTGTTCTGAAGATGTCAAGCCTCCAATTGTCCTCTGCAGTGTACACATGTAGCCTACAGTTCTTCATAATTCGCCAGAGAGAAGACAAGGGCAGACGCCACTATTTACCTATTATTTACCCCCCCACCCAAAACTATATACTTCCAGCAGCTATGAGTAAGAGTTTTTTTCCCTCCTCTTTTGCTTCCACTTCCCTCCCACTCAGAATACTCTCCCTCCCTCCTCTCTCCATGCAGTGAAGTTACTTCGTTGCACTCCTGTGGGCAGATATTATTCCCACTAGAGACAGACACTTAACTTGACTAACAGATAGAGCATAGAGCTAGCAGTGTGCTGAATGGAAATGCTAACTCTAGCATGAAACCAACCCAAGTCATGGGAGACTAATCAGTTGCTGAAAAGTAAATAAATAAATTGCGCATTGCAAATGTAATTTAGCCCGGACCTGGATGGACTTATGCTTCTGCATTTCAGAGGGAGGGGAAAACATCCTGACTGCTGCTAGGGCCTGAACTGTAAAACACAAGAGAACATTGGAAGCTTTCCTTTGTCTCTATATGGAAGGAAGGGTGAGGGGGAGGGATGGAGGGAGGGAAGGGGGGAGGGGGTGGGTGGGGTGTATGATCCCCGCAGAGGTGAGAGGGGGAGAGAGGAAGTGAAGGGGTGGGGGGTAGAAAGTTGAAAGCAGCGAATCTCTGCACGACCAAGAAATTGTAGACTCGCCATTAATTATGTATTTCTTCAATAGAAAACCCTCTAAATATACTCCCAGAACTGGCATTAAATTGGTGTCCTCTGAGCTATGGGGAGAGAGAGAAATAAAGAGCGAGAGAGAGAAAAGGAGAGAGAGAGAGAATATAGATGACAAGAAGAAAGAGGAAAGAGAGAGGGGAAGAGTACAGTCAGAGAACCTGGAACCGTAGCCCTAATCACATGAAATGATATAAAATATTTAGTGACAGAATGGAGGAATGTCTGAAATACAAATCCAGGCATTGTTAACAGAAACATATGTCTACAACTATTTCAGTTCCGTTATTCATGTCAGTAGAGTGCATATACAGTTGAAGTCGGAAGTTTACATACACTTAGGTTGGAGTCATTAAAACTCGTTTTCAACCACTCTACAAATTTCTTCATAACAAACTATAGTTTTGGCAAGTCGGTTAAGACATCTACTTTGTGCATGACACAAGTAAGTTTTACAACAATTGTTTACAGACAGATTATTTCCCTTATAATTCACTGTATCACAATTCCAGTGGGTCAGAAGTTTACAGTGCCTCTTTGCTTGACATCATGGGAAACAATACAAACAATAGTACGCAAGTATAAATACCAGCCGTCATACCACTCAGGAAGGAGACGCATTCTGTCTCCTAGAGATGAACGTACTTTGATGCGAAAAGTGCAAATCAATCCCAAAACAACAGCAAATGACCTTGTGAAGATGCTGGAGTAAACAGGTACACAAGTATCTATATCCACAGTAAAACGAGTCCAATATCAACTTAATATCCTGACAGACCGCTCAGCAAGGAAGAAGCCACTGCTCCAAAACCGCCATAAAAAAGCCAGACTACGGTTTGCAGCTGCCTATGGGGACAAAGATTGTACTTTTTGGAGAAATGTCCTCTGGTCTGATGAAACAAAAATAGAACTATTTGGTCATAATGACCATCGTTATGTAAGGAGGAAAAAGGGGGAGGCTTGCTAGCCGAAGAACACCATCCCAACCGTGAAGCACGGGGGTGGAAGCATTATGTTGTGTGGGTGCTTTGCTGCAGGAGGGACTGGTGCACTTCACAAAATAGATGGCATCACGAGGAGGACAATTATGTGGATATATTGAAGCAACATCTCAAGACATCAGTCAGGAAGTTAAAGCTTGGTCGCAAATGGGTCTTCCAAATGGACAATGACCACAAGCATACTTCCAAAGTTGTGGCAAAATGGCTTAAGGACAACAAAGTCAAGGTATTGGAGTGGCCATCGCAAAGCCCTGATCTCAATCCTATAGAACATTTGTGGGCGGAACTGAAAAAGAGTGTACGAGCAAGGAGGCCTACAAACCTGATTCAGTTACACCAGCTCTGTCAGGAGGAATGGGCCAAAATTCACCCAACTTATTGTGGGAAGCTTGTGGAAGGCAACCTGAAACGTTTGACCCAAGTTAAACAATTTAAAGGCAATGCTACCAAATACTAATTGAGTGTATGTAAACTTCTGACCCACTGGGAATGTGATGAAAGAAATAAAAGCTGAAATAAATCGTTCTCTCTGCTATTATTCTGACATTTCACATTCTTAAAATAAAGTGGTGATCCTAACTGACCTAAAACAGGGAATTTTTACTAGGATTAAATGCCAGGAATTGTGAAAAACTGAGTTTAAATGTATTTGGCTAAGGTGTATGTAAACTTCCAACTTCAACTGTAATACTAGAGAATGAATTTGACACCAGAAATAAAATAATTGGTCTGGATTTGACAGCTGTAATGAAATAATTGCATATCTAAAGCTGGCTAATGCTTCAGTATAATTATATAGCAACTTATGTGTACAGTGTTATTTATGACCTTGGACTTTTGAGTTGTAATATATATAATTAAGTATAGGTTCTTTTCAGATTGAATACGGACTCTTTGTATTAATTTTACTCTCTGGATAGATAATGCTGGAAGCTAATGACAGATCAATGTTCGTAGGACTAGAATGACGACTTGCCTTTTAGAAACCCGAGGGAGTGCCTTTCTCATACCTGGGAAACCCTCTGGGACATCTCTGAGTCTGTGTCACACTACCCTGCTCCCTCTGGCCGCTGACTGTCACACTAATTAGCCATCAGGTGTGGTGGCAGTATCTGTGACCTGGGGCTGGTATCAGAATAATTATCAATTTTTTGTAGCTGATCATGGTTCCTCAGGAGGATCAGAGAGCAGGCTAGACCACTGCATCATCTGCCCAGAGATAGAAGCTCCTTCCCACTCCCCAGGATCTGCCACACAGCAAAGGGCAATGCGGTTATGGCTCAGCCAGACCCAGGCAAAGTTTTAATGGCCTAGTATGTGGAAACAACAATAGAGAGGCCAGAAGAGATGGATGTTGTGTGTACTACAGGGGCAGCAGAGGCAGAGGGGTCTCTGTCTCTCTTTGTGTCTCTGTCTCCCTCTCTCTCTCTGTCTCTCTCTGCCCCTGTGGCTTTCACCCTAGAGATCGTTTCCCCTATACCCCCACTCACTTATCTAGTCCCTCAGAACAGAAATGATGAGACTTTTCATCTCTACCAGTCGAGAATGATGAAGAGCGAGAAGAGACAGGAAGTGATGCTCTTTGTCAGCATTTGCTATATAATCTGTCTGCCAGTACTTGCTTCAATATCATTGAAACAAGATATATTATCAATAAGTCATATGTATTTTATGTGTTCTCCAAACAACAGACAAAAGAGTCAATGACAGTGACATTGGTTCAACAGTAACATTTGACAGTGACATTTGGTTCAACAGTAATTTGAGCTCTATAGTGTGACAGGCCACTATAGTGTGGACAGGCCAGGCTGGGCTGTGAAGGGTTAACTCCGGGCCACAGACTCTTCTCTTTACTGTGCAGATAGAGTTCCATGGGTGACGGCAGGAATGCACACTGAGTGGATGCAGCCAGTGGACCTCTCACATACGAGCTTCCCGACTGGGAGATAGATGGTTGAAAAACATGGAAATCGCATCACAAGCTCTCTGGGAGTTGTTCTCTTATTCCTCTCTCCCTTTACTTCCCTTAGCAGTCTCTGGAGTGAGGCCTCTGTGTCAGGGAATGGTAGTCAAGCCTGAGCTGGTGCCCGGTGGGTACTGTGCTGTGTATGTGTCTGTGTGTGTGCATGTTTTCATGTGTGAGTGTGTCTATGGTGTAGTGTGTGGCATGTGGTATACACTGACTTTACAAAACATTAGGAACACCTGCTCTTTCCATGACATAGACTGACCAGGTGAATCCAGGTGAAAGCTATGATCCCTCATTGATGTCACCTGTTAAATCCACTTCAGTCAGTGTAGATGAAGGGGAAGAGACAGGTTAAGGAAGGATTTTTAAGCCTTGAGATGATTGAGACGTGTATGTGTGCCTTCCAGATGGTGAATGGACAAGAAAACATTTAAGTGCCTTTGAGCGGTGTATGGTAGTAGGTGCCAGGTGCACCGATTTGAGTGTGTCAAGAACTGCAACGCTGCTGGGTTTTTCACTCTCAACAGTTTCCCGTGTATATCAAGGATGGTCCATTCTAGCCAGCCTCTCTGTGGGCTCATATTCCTCTGAGGCCATTGGCTGCCTGGACAGAGTGACTCATCATCAGCACCACAGAGAGATGAATCAGACAGGAGGAGAAATGGAAGAGTGGACTGAGAGAAAGAGGAGATGAGAGGTGGAGAGTAGAGGAGCTGGGAGAGGAGAGGAAAAGGAAGGAGCTGGGAGAGGAGAGTATATTATACACTGTCCCCATAGGAGAACCCTTTTTGGTTCCAGGTATAAATGTTTTTAGTTTCATATGGAACCATTTTGGGTTCCATGCCGAACCCTCTGTGGAAGGGGTTCTTCGTGGAACCCAAAAGGGTTCTACTTGGAACCAAAAGTGTTTTATCTGGAACCAAAAAAAGTTCTTAAAAAAGTTATCCTATGGGGACAGCCGAATAACCCTTTTAGGTTCTAGATAGCACCTTTTTTTCTAAGAGTGTAGGAGAGAAGAAAGAGGAGAGGAGAGGAGAAAGAGGCAGACAGAGAGAAAGAGAGAGACAGACAGAGAAAGAGACAGAGAAAGAGAGAGACAGAGAAAGAGACCGAGAGAGACGCACGCGCACACACATATGCCCATGCTGTGAGCAGAGCAACAGGCCCAATACACATCAATGTGTTGGGCCTGCACGTGCACGTGCTTCTACACCTGCATTGCTTGCTGTTTGGGGTTTTAGGCTGGGTTTCTGTACAGCACTTTGAGATATCAGCTGATGTAAGAAGGGCAATATAAATACATTTGATTTGATTTTACTATCGTATCCTGGAATATACAAGGCCTGAGGTCATCTGCCTTTGGCCTGAAGAGCAGGAACCTAGACTTCATAAAATAAATTGGAAATACATACTGTCAACCTACAAGAACCATGGTATAGAGGAGACGGACCAATTGGTTGCCATATCTGCTACAGAGAGCTCATAGTCCCATCCACCTAACTACCATGTGTGAAACAGGGAAGAGACTCAGGGGGTATGCTAATTTGGTATAGAGCAGACCTAACCCACACTATTAAATTAGTCAAAGCAGGAGCATTTTACATCCGGCTAGAAATTAAGAAGGAAATGATCTCAACAGAAAAAAATATCCTCTTATGTGCTCCCTACAGTATATCCCCCCATACTTTAATGATGACAGCTTCTCCATCCTAGATGGGGAGATCAACCACTTCCAGGCTCAGGGACATGTACTAGTCTGTGGCGACCTAAATGCCATGACTGGACACGAACCTGACACTCTCAGCACACAAGGGGGACAAACACCTACTTGAAGGTGACAGCATTCCTTCCCCAATATGCCCCCCTAGACACAACTACGACAAAACAACCACCAGAAATGGGTCACAACTCTTGGCTCTATACATAGCCAATGGTAGGCTTCGAGGGAACTCCTATGGTTCATCCCTTGGCAGTAGTACTGTAGATTACTTTATCACTGACCTCAACCCAGAGTCTCTCAGCACGTTCACAGATGGTCATGCAACGTCACAATCTTAGCTCTCTCTCTCCCACTACTCTCTCCTCTTCTATCCTATCACCAGTCTGCTAAATCCTTCTCCCTCCTGTCACCTGATTCTGCCTCTTCAACACTACTCTCCTCCCTTTCCGCATCCACGACTCGCACTGTCCCATTTCCTCCTTTCCGGCTCGACCCTCCCCTCCTTCTCCATGGCTGAATGACTCATTGCGAGCTTACAGAACAGGGCTACAGGCAGCTGAGTGAAAATTGAGAAAAACTAAACTTCAGGAGGACCTATCATTCTTTCAGTCCCTCCTCGCTACCGCCTCTTACTCTGTATCCGCTGCTAAAGTCACTTTCTATCACTCAAAATTTCGAGCTTCTGCCTCTAACCCTAGAAAACTATTTTCCACCTTCTCCTCCCTCCTTAATATTCATCCCCTTCTTTCCTCCCTCCTCCCTCTCTTCAAAGTGGTTGACAAAGTCGTCCGCAAAGAAGGTTGACGACATCCTCCCCTCATTCACCCAGCCTATTGAGTTTGCTGGTCATACTCCTACCCTACGCCTTGACCTCTTTCTCCCCTCTCTCTCCAGATGAAATCCTGTGACTAGTGAGGTCTGGCCGCCCGACAACCTGTCTGCTCGAACCCATTCCCTCCTCTCTTCTCTGGACCATCTCTGGAGACCTTCTCCCATTCCTCACTTCTCTCATCAACTCATCCCTGACCACTGGCTGCGTCCCCTTTGACTTCAAAAGGGCCAGAGTCCCTCCCCTCCTCAAGAAACCGACACTCGACTCATCTGCGTCAAAAACTATAGACCTGTACCCCTTTTCGCACTGCCAAAGCTGATACTTTCACCTCTGTTCTCATCCTCCTAGATCTATCCACTGCCTTCAATACTGTGAACCATCAGATCCTCCTCTCCACCCTCTCAGGGCTGGTCATCTCAGGCTCTGCACACTCTTGGATTGCGTCCTACCTGGATGGCTGCTCTTACTAGGTGACGTGGAGAGCATCTGTGTCTGCACCACATACTCTCACTACTGGTGTCCCCCAGGGTTCGGTTCTTGGCCCTCTCCACTTCTCTCTACACACCAAGTCAGTCGGCTCCATAATATCATCACATGGTCTCTCCTATCATTGCTATGCGGATGACACTCAAGCTCAAGCTCAAGCTCAACCTCGACAAGACTGCTCTTCCTCCCCAATGGTGGAGCCAACTTCCCCCTGGAGCTAGGACAGCAGAGTCCCTGCCCATCTTCAACATAAAGCACCTGAAACCCTATCTCTTCAAAGAGTATCTTAAATAATACCCCTCATCGACTCAACTGCAATCGCTCTGGATAAGAGTGTCTCCTAAATTACAAAAATGTAAATGATTCAATTTGGCATGAAGGTCTGCTATAAAAATGGATGGAAAGCGGTGTTGGGGGAAAAAACATACATTATAAAACCCATCCACAAACAAGTGTACAGTTTAAATTGGCACATAAAACACACAGGTTTCTTTCCACAGGGCCGTGTGGTGAGACAAGGATGCAGCTTGAGCCCCACCCTCTTCAACATATACAGTATATCAACGAATTGGCGAGGGCACTGGAACAGTTTTCAGCACCCGGCCTCTCCCTACTAAACTGTGAAGTCAAATGTCTACTGTTTGCTGATGATCTGGTGCTTCTGTTCCCAACCAAGGAGAGCCTACAGCAGCACCTAGATCTTCTGCACAGATTCTGACAGACCTCAGTGAATCTTCGTAAGACAAAAATAATGGTGTTCCAAAAAATACAAATTCCATATAGACACCGTTGACCTAGAACACACAAACTATACCTACCTCAGCCTTAACCTCACCACCACAGGTAACTTCCACCAAGCTGTGAACGATCTAAGAGACAAGGCCAGAAAGGCCTTCTACTCCATCAAAGGGAACATAAAATTTGACATACCAATTAGGATCTGGCAAAATATATTTGAATCAGTTATAGAACCCATTGCTCTTTATAGTTGTGAGGTCTGGGGTCCGCTCACCAACTAAGAATTTACAAAATGGGACAAATACGAAATTGAGACCGCATTCAGAATTCTGTATAAACATCCTTGTACAATGTAAAACACCAAATAATGCATGCAAAGCAGAATTAGGACAATACCCGCTAATGATCAATATCCAGAAAAGAGCCATTAAATTCTACAACCACCTAAAAGGAAGCGATCCCCAAACCTTCCATCACGAAGTCATCACCTACAGCAGTGTTTCCCAACCATGGTCCTCGAGTACCCCCAACAGTACACATTTTTATTGTAACCCTGGGCAAGGACACCTGATTCAACGTGTCAACTAATCATCAAGCCATCAATGAGTTGAATGAGGTGTGTTTGTCAAGGGCTACCACGAAACTGAACTGTTGGGGGTACTTGAGGACCAGGGTTGGGAAACACTGACATACAGAGAGATTAACCTGGAAAAGAGTCCCCTCCGCAAGCTGGTCCTGGGGCTTTGTTCACAAACACACCCCTCAGAGCCCCAGGACAGCAACACAATTAGACCCAATCAAATCATGAGAAAACAAAAAGATAATATTCACCAAAAAACTGGAATGCTATTGAGCCCTAAACAGAGAGTCCACAGTGGCAGAATACCTGACCACTGTGACTGACCCAAAATTAAGAAAAGCATTGATTATGTACAGACTCAGTGAGAATAGCCTTGCTATTGAGAGAGGCCGCCGTAGGCAGACCTGGCTCTCAAGAGAAGACAGGCTGGCTATGTGCACACTGCCTACAAAATGTAATGAAAACTGAGCTGCACTTCCTAACCTCCTGCCAAATGTATGACCATATTAAAGACACATAGATATACATACAAATCCAATTTTTATAAACTCCCATAACTGCCATCAGAGCAGCAGGATTTGCAACCTGTTGCCACAAGAAAAGGGCAACCAGTGAAGAACAAACACAATTTTAAATACAACCCTTATCAATTTACTTTCCATTGTCAAGGCTGTGGGTAACTGGTGAAAGGAGTCAGGCGCAGGAGAGCTGAGATGCGTGGAAAAGGTATTTAATACAAGATAACACCAGTATAAACACAATACTATGGGGTGGGGAAAATACCGGTACCACGAAATAAACGGGCGTAATGACAAAACCCAGCAACAAAATACCAGCCGTCAGTAACAGCCTGAACAATAAAACAAACACGCACACAAACATGGGGGGAAACCAGAGGGTTAAATAATGAACATGTAATGGGGGAATTGAAACCAGGTGTGTAGAAAACAAAGACAAAACAAATGGAAAATTAAAAGTGGATTGGCGATGGCTAGAAGGCCTGTGACATCGACCGCCAAACGCCGCTCCAACAAGGAGAGGGACCGACTCCGGCGGAAGTCGTGACATCCATTTTGTACTTCAGCTATTTCTACATTGTTACAACACTGTACATAGCCATAATATACAATTTGAAATGGCTCTATTTTTTAAAAACATTTGTGAGTGTAATGTTTACTGTTAATTTCTGATTAGTTTATTTCACTTCTGTTTAATGTATTTCACTTGCTTTGGCAATGTAAACATGCGTTTCCCATGCCAATTGAGATAGAAAGTGTAACGGCAGTCTACTTCGTCCTCCTCCTCAGACGAGGAGAGGCGAGAAGGATCAGAGGACCAATGTGCAGCGTGGTAATTAGACATAATGAATTTAATAGACAAAACAAAAACACTATACAAACTGACAAAACACACTAACCGTCACAGTCCTTGCTGGTGCAGACAAAACACAAAGACAGGAAACAACCACCCACAATCCCCAACACAAAACAAGCCACCTATATATGATTCTCAATCAGGGACAACGATTGACAGCTGTCTCTGATTGAGAACCATATTAGGCTGAACACAGAAACAGACGAACTAGACACACAACATAGAATACCCACCCCAACTCACGCCCTGACCAACTAAACACATACAAAACAACAGAAAACAGGTCAGGAACGTGACAGAACCCCCCCCTCAAGGTGCGAACTCCTGGCGCACCCCTAAAACTCAAGGGGAGGGTCTGGGTGGGCATCTGTCCGCGGTGGCGGCTCCGGCGGTGGACGAGGACACCACTCCACCACTGTCTTTGTCCCCCTCCTTAGCGTCCTTTGAGTGGCGACCCTCGGCCCCGACCATGGTCCAGGAACCTTCACCAAGGCCCCTCCTAAATAGAGGAGACAACTCAGGACCGAGAGGTAGCTCAGGACAGAGAGGTAGCTCAGGACAGAGAGGTAGCTCAGGACAGAGAAATCGCTCCGGACAGAGAGGTAGCTTAGGACAGAGGGACAACTCTGGACTAATGGCAGCTCCGGACTGAGTGGCAGCTCCGGACTGAGTGGCAGCTCCGGACTGAGTGGCAGCTCCGGACTGAGTGGCAGCTCCGGACTGGGTGGCAGCTCATGACTGGGTGGCAGCTCATGACTGGGTGGCAGCTCATGACTGGAGGGCAGCTCATGACTGGAGGGCAGCTCATGACTGGAGGGCAGCTCATGACTGGAGGGCAGCTCATGACTGGAGGGCAGCTCATGACTGTAGGGCAGCTCATGACTGGAGGGCAGCTCATGACTGTAGGGCAGCTCATGACTGTAGGGCAGCTCATGACTGGAGGGCAGCTCATGACTGAAGGGCAGCTCATGACTGGAGGGCAGCTCATGACTGGAGGGCAGCTCATGACTGTAGGGCAGCTCATGACTGGAGGGCAGCTCATGACTGTAGGGCAGCTCTGGCAGCTCCTGACTGGCTGGCGGCTCTGGCAGCTCCTGACTGGCTGGCGGCTCTGGCAGCTCCTGACTGGCTGGCGTCTCTGGCAGCTCCTGGCTGGCTGGCGGCTCTGGCAGCTCCTGACTGGCTGGCGGCTCTGGCAGCTCCTGACTGGCTGGCGGCTCTGGCAGCTCCTGACTGGCTGGCGGCTCTGGCAGCTCCTGACTGATGGACGGCTCTAGCGGCTCCTGACTGACGGACGGCTCTAATGGCTCGGGACAGACGGGCGGCTCTAATGGCTCGTGGCAGACGGATGGCTCAGATGGCGCTGGGCAGACAGATGGCTCAGACGGCGCTGGGCAGACGGATGGCTCAGACGGCGCTGGGCAGACGGATGGCTCAGACGGCGCTGGGCAGACGGATGGCTCAGACGGCGCTGGGCAGACGGATGGCTCAGACGGCGCTGGGCAGACGGATGGCTCAGACGGCGCTGGGCAGACGGATGGCTCAGACGGCGCTGGGCAGACGGATGGCTCAGACGGCGCTGGGCAGACAGGCAGCTCAGACGGTGCTGGGCAGACGAGCAGTGCAGGCAGCTCAGACGGTGCTGGGCAGACGAGCAGTGCAGGCAGCTCAGACGGCGCTGGGCAGACGAGCAGTACAGGCGGCGTTGGGCAGACGGCCGACTCTGACCTGCTGAGGCGCACAGTAGGCCTGGTGCGTGGTACCGGAACTGGAGGTACCGGGCTGAGGGCACGCACCTCAGGGCGAGTGCGGGGAGCAGGAACAGGGCACACTGGACTCTCGAGGTGCACTATAGGCCTGGTGCGTGGTACCGGAACTGGAGGTACCGGGCTGAGGGCACGCACCTCAGGGCGAGTGCGGGGAGAAGGAACAGTGCGTACAGGGCTCTGGAGACGCACAGGAGGTTTGGTGCGTGGTGCCGGAACTGGTGGTACCGAGCTGGAGACACGCACCACAGGGAGAGTGCGTGGAGGAGGACCAGGGCTCTGGAGACGCACTGGAAGCCTGGTGCGTGGTGTAGGCACTGGTGGTACTGGGCTGGGGCGGGAAGGTAGCGCCGGATATACCGGACCGTGCAGGCGTACTGGCTCCCTTGAGCACTGAGCCTGCCCAACCTTACCTGGTTGCATGCTCCCCGTAGCCCGTCCAGTGCGGGGAGGTGGAATAACCCGCACTGGGCTGTGTTGGCGAACCGGGGACACCATGCGTAAGGCTGGTGCCATGTACACCGGCCCGAGGAGACGTACTGGAGGCCAGATATGTAGAGCCGGCTTCATGGCACTTGGCTCAATGCTCACTCTAGCCCGCCCAGTGCGGTGAGGTGGAATAACCCGCACCGGGCTATGCACCCGTACAGGAGACACCGTGCGCTCTTCCGCATAACACGGTGTCTGCCCGTACTCCTGCTCTCCACGGTAAGCATGGGAAGTGGGCGCAGGTTTCCTACCTGCCCTCGCCACACTACCCTTTAGCCCCCCCCCCAAGAAATTTTTGGGGTTTCTTCACGGGCTTCCAGCCCCGCTTCCGTGCTGCCTCCTCAGACCACCGCTCCTGGGCTTTAGCTGCCTCCATCTCTTCCCGAGAGCGGCGATATTCTCCAACCTTAGCCCAGGGTCCTTCTCTGTTAAATATTTGCTCCCATGACCATTCCTCCTGGTACCGCTGCTGCTGTCGCTGCTGCCCGTTGCCACGCTGCTTGATCCTTGTTTGGTGGGTGGTTCTGTAACGGCAGTCTACTTCGTCCTCCTCCTCAGACGAGGAGAGGCGAGAAGGATCAGAGGACCAATGTGCAGCGTGGTAATTAGACATAATGAATTTAATAGACAAAACAAAAACACTATACAAACTGACAAAACACACTAACCGTCACAGTCCTTGCTGGTGCAGACAAAACACAAAGACAGGAAACAACCACCCACAATCCCCAACACAAAACAAGCCACCTATATATGATTCTCAATCAGGGACAACGATTGACAGCTGTCTCTGATTGAGAACCATATTAGGCTGAACACAGAAACAGACGAACTAGACACACAACATAGAATACCCACCCCAACTCACGCCCTGACCAACTAAACACATACAAAACAACAGAAAACAGGTCAGGAACGTGACAGAAAGAGAGAGAACCACTATAAACTACCTCATAATCAGGGGGGCAACTTTCACTGGGGACGGGGGGGACATTCTGCAACTGCATTTTTGTCCCCCACATTTTTTAAATTGGAATGTGATACAAAACGGGGCAAGGGTGTGCTTTAGGACCATCCAGACGCCTCTGAGCAGTCGGGTAGGCTGTTTGGAGTGTTTATCTGACACACCAAAAAATATATAGTTGAAGTCGGAAGTTTACATACACCTTAGCCAAATCAATCAATCAAGTTTTTTTTATATAGCCCTTTGTACATCAGCTAATATCTCGAAGTGCTGTACAGAAACCCAGCCTAAAACCCCAAACAGCTAGTAATGCAGTTGTAGAAGCACGGTGGCTAGGAAAAACTCCCTAGAAAGGCCAAAACCTAGGAAGAAACCTAGAGAGGAACCAGGCTATGAGGGGTGGCCAGTCCTCTTCTGGCTGTGCCGGGTGGAGATTATAACAGAACTATGCCAAGATGTTCAAAAATGTTCATAAGTGACAAGCATGGTCAAATAATAATCATGAATAATTTTCAGTTGGCTTTTCATAGCCGATCATTAAGAGTTGAAAAACAACAGGTCTGGGACAGGTGGCGGTTCCATAACCGCAGGCAGAACAGCTGAAACTGGAATAGCAGCAAGGCCAGGCGGACTGAGGACAGCAAGGAGTCACCACGCCCGGTAGTCCCGACGTATGGTCCTAGGGCTCAGGTCCTCCGAGAGAAAGAAAGAGAGAAGGAGAAAATTAGAGAGAGCCAAGATTGTCAAATGTTCATAAATGACAAGCATGGTCAAATAATAATCAGGAATAAATGTCAGTTGGCTTTTCATAGCCGATCATTAAGAGTTGAAAACAGCAGGTCTGGGACAGGTAGGGGTTCCGTAACCGCAGGCAGAACAGTTGAAACTGGAATAGCAGCAAGGCCAGGCGGACTAGGGACAGCAAGGAGTCATCATGCCCGGTAGTCCTGACGTATGGTCCTAGGGCTCAGGTTCTCAGAGAGAGAGAAAGAAAGAGAGAACGAGAGAATTAGAGAGAGCATACTTAAATTCACACAGGACACTGGATAAGACAGGAGAAGTACTCCAGGTATAACCAACTGACCCTAGCCCCCCGACACATAAACTACTGCAGCATAAATACTGGAGGCTGAGACAGGAGCGGTCAGGAGACACTGTGGCCCCATCCGAAGATACCCCCGGACAGGGCCAAACAGGAAGGATATAACCCCACCCACTTTGCCAAAGCACAGCCCCCGCACCACTAGAGGGAAATCTTCAACCACCAACTTACAATCCTGAGACAAGGCCGAGTATAGCCCACAAAGATCTCCACCACAGCACAAACCAAGGGGGGGCGCCAACCCAGACAGGAAGATCACGTCAGTAACTCAACCCACTCAAGTGACGCACCCCTCCTAGGGACGGCATGAAAGAGCACCAGTAAGCCAGTGACTCAGCCCCTGTAATAGGGTTAGAGGCAGAGAATCCCAGTGGAGAGAGGGGAACCGGCCAGGCAGAGACAGCAAGGGCGGTTCGTTGCTCCAGAGCCTTTCCGTTCACCTTCACACTCCTGGGCCAGACTACACTCAATCATATGACCTACTGAAGAGATAAGTCTTCAGTAAAGACTTAAAGGTTGAGACCGAGTCTGCGTCTCTCACATGGGTAGGCAGACTGTTCCATAAAAATGGAGATCTATAGGAGAAAGCCCTGCCTCCCGCTGTTTGCTTAGAAATTCTAGGGACAATTAGGAGGCCTGCGTCTTGTGACCGTAGCGTACGTATAGGTATGTACGGCAGGACCAACTCGGAAAGATAGGTAGGAGCAAGCCCATGTAACGCTTTATAGGTTAACAGTAAAACCTTGAAATCAGCCCTTGCCTTAACAGGAAGCCAGTGTAGGGAAGCTAGCACTGGAGTAATATGATCAAATTTCTTGGTTCTAGTCAGGATTCTAGCAGCCGTATTTAGCACTAACTGAAGTTTATTTAGTGCTTTATCCGGGTAGCCGGAAAGTAGAGCATTGCAGTAGTCTAACCTAGAAGTAACAAATGCATGGATTAATTTTTCTGCATCATTTTTGGAGAGAAAATTTCTGATTTTTGCAATGTTACGTAGATGGAAAAAAGCTGTCCTTGAAACAGTCTTGATATGTTCGTCAAAAGAGAGATCAGGGTCAAGAGTAACGCCGAGGTCCTTCACAGTTTTATTTGAGACGACTTTACAACCATCAAGATGAATTGTCAGATTTAACAGAAGATCTCTTTGTTTCTTGGGACCTAGAACAAGCATCTCTGTTTTGTCCGAGTTTAAAAGTAGAAAGTTTTCAGCCATCCACTTCCTTATGTCTGAAACACAGGCTTCTAGCGAGGGCAATTTTGGGGCTTCACCATGTTTCATTGAAATGTACAGCTGTGTGTCATCCGCATAGCAGTGAAAGTTAACATTATGTTTTCGAATAACATCCCCAAGAGGTAAAATATATAGTGAAAACAATAGTGGTCCTAAAACGGAACCGTGAGGAACACCGAAATGTACAGTTGATTTGTCAGAGGACAAACCATTCACAGAGACAAACTGATATCTTTCCGACAGGTAAGATCTAAACCAGGCCAGAACTTGTCCGTGTAGACCAATTTGGGTTTCCAGTCTCTCCAAAAGAATGTGGTGATCGATGGTGTCAAAGGCAGCACTAAGGTCTAGTAGCACGAGGACAGATGCAGAGCCTCGGTCTGACGCCATTAAAAGGTCATTTACCACCTTCACAAGTGCAGTCTCAGTGCTATGATGGGGTCTAAAACCAGACTGAAGCATTTCGTATACATTGTTTGTCTTCAGGAAGGCAGTGAGTTGCTGCGCAACAGCTTTTTCTAAAATTTTTGAGAGGAATGGAAGATTCGATATAGGCCGATAGTTTTTTATATTTTCCGGGTCAAGGTTTGGCTTTTTCAAGAGAGGCTTTATTACTGCCACTTTTAGTGAGTTTGGTACACATCCGGTGGATAGAGAGCTGTTTATTATGTTCAACATAGGAGGGCCAAGCACAGGAAGCAGCTCTTTCAGTAGTTTAGTAGGAATAGGATCCAGTATGCAGCTTGAAGGTTTAGAGGCCATGATCATTTTCATCATCGTGTCAAGAGATATAGTACTAAAACACTTAAGTGTCTCTCCCGATCCCAGGCCCTGGCAGAGCTGTGCAGATCCAGGACAGCTAAGCCCTGGAGGAATACGCAGATTCAAAGAGGAGTCCGTAATTTGCTTTCTAATGGTCATGATCTTTTCCTCAAAGAAGTTCATGAATTTATTACTGCTGAAGTGAAAGCCATCCTCTCTTGGGGAATGCTGCTTTTTAGTTAGCTTTGCAACAGTATCAAAAAGAAATTTTGGATTGTTCTTATTTTCCTCGATTAAGTTGGAAAAGTAGGATGATCGAGCAGCAGTGAGGGCTCTTCGGTACTGCACGGTACTGTCTTTCCAAGCTAGTCGGAAGACTTCCAGTTTGGTGTGGCGCCATTTCCGTTCCAATTTCCTGGAAGCCTGCTTCAAAGCTCGGGTATTTTCTGTATACCAGGGAGCTAGTTTCTTATGACAAATGTTTTTCGTTTTTAGGGGTGCAACTGCATCTAGGGTATTGCGCAAGGTTAAATTGAGTTCCTCAGTTAAGTGGTTAACTGATTTTTGTCCTCTGACATCCTTGGGTAGGCAGAAGGAGTCTGGAAGGGCATCAAGGAATTTTTGTGTTGTCTGAGAATTTATAGCACGACTTTTGATGCTCCTTGGTTGGGGTCTGAGCAGATTATTTGTTGCGATTGCAAACGTAATAAAATGGTGGTCCGATAGTCCAGGATTATGTGGAAAAACATTGAGATCTACAACATTTATTCCATGGGACAAAACTAGGTCCAGAGTATGACTGTGGCAGTGAGTAGGTCCAGAGACATGTTGGACAAAACCCACTGAGTCGATGATGGCTCCGAAAGACTTTTGGAGTGGGTCTGTGGACTTCTCCATATGAATATTAAAATCACCAAAAATTAGAATATGATCTGCTATGACTACAAGGTCTGATAGGAATTCAGGGAACTCAGAGAGGAACGCTGTATATGGCCCAGGAGGCCTGTAAACAGTAGCTATAAAAAGTGATTGAGTAGGCTGCATAGATTTCATGACTAGAAGCTCAAAAGACGAAAACGTCATTTTTTTTTTTGTAAATTGAAATTTGCTATCGTAAATGTTAGCAACACCTCCGCCTTTGCGGGATGCACGGGGGATATGGTCACTAGTGTAACCAGGAGGTGAGGCCTCATTTAACACAGTAAATTCATCAGGCTTAAGCCATGTTTCAGTCAGGCCAATCACATCAAGATTATGATCAGTGATTAGTTCATTGACTATGACTGCCTTTGAAGTGAGGGATCTAACATTAAGTAACCCTATTTTGAGATGTGAGGTATCACGATCTCTTTCAATAATGGCAGGAATGGAGGAGGTCTTTATCCTAATAAGATTGCTAAGGCGAACACCGCCATGTTTAGTTTTGCCCAACCTAGGTCGAGGCACAGACACAGTCTCAATGGGTATGGCTGAGCTGACTACACTGACTGTGCTATTGGCAGACTCCACTAAACTGGCAGGTTGGCTAACATACATTTAAATACATTTAAACTTTGTTTTTCACAATTCCTGACATTTAATCCTAGTAAAAATTACTTGTCTTAGGTCAGTTAGGATCACCACTTTATTGAAAGAATGTGAAATGTCAGAATAATAGTTGAGAGAATAATTTATTTCAGCTTTTATTTATTTCACCACATTCCCAGTGGGTCAGAAGTTTACATACACTCAATTAGTATTTGGTAGCATTGCCTTTAAATTGTTTAACTTGGGTCAAACGTTTCAGGTAGCCTTCCACAAGCTTCCCACAATAAGTTGGGTGAATTTTTGCCCATACCTCCTGACAGAGCTGGTGTAACTGAGTCAGGTTTGTAGGCCTCCTTGCTCGCACACGCTTTTTCAGTTCTGCCCACAAATGTTCTATGGGATTGAGGTCAGGGCTTTGTGATGGCCACTCCAATACCTTGACTTTGTTGTCCTTAAGCCATTTTGCCACAACTTTGGAAGTATGCTTGGGGTCATTGTCCATTTGGAAGACCCATTTGCGACCAAGCTTTAACTTCCTGACTGATGTCTTGAGATGTTGCTTCAATATATCCACATAATTGTCCTCCTCATGATGCCATCTATTTTGTGAAGTGCACCAGTCCCTCCTGCAGCAAAGCACCCCCACAACATGATGCTTCCACCCCCGTGCTTCACGGTTGGGATGGTGTTCTTCGGCTTGCAAGCCTCCCCCTTTGTCCTCCAAACATAACGATGGTCATTATGGTAAAACAGTTATATTTTTGTTTCATCAGACCAGAGGACATTTCTCCAAAAAGTACGATCTTTGTCCCCATGTGCAGTTGCAAACCGTAGTCTGGCTTTTTATGGTGGTTTTGGAGCAGTGGCTTCTTCCTTGCTGAGCGGCCTTTCAGGTTATGTCGATATAGGACTCTTTTTACTGTGGATATAGATACTTTTGTACCTGTTTCTCCAGCATCTTCACAAGGCCCTTTGCTGTTGTTCTGGGATTGATTTGCACTTTTCGCACCAAAGTACGTTCATCTCTCCTTCCTGAGTGTTATGACGGCCTCATGGTCCCATGGTGTTTATACTTGCGTACTATTGTTTGTACAGATGAACGTGGTACCTTCAGGCATTTGGAAATTGCTCCCAATGATGAACCAGACTTGTGGAGGTCAACAATTGTTTTCTGAGGTCTTGGCTGATTTCTTTTGATTTCCCCATGATGTCAAGCAAAGAGGCACTGAGTTTGAAGGTAGGCCTTGAAATACATCCACAGGTACACCTCCAATTGACTCAAATGATGTCAATTAGCCTATCGGAAGCTTCTAAAGCCATGACATAATTTTCTGTAATTTTCCAAGCTGTTTAAAGGCACAGTCAACTTAGTGTATGTAAACTTCTGACCCACTGGAATTGTGATACATTGAATTATAAGGGAAATAATCTGTCTGTAAACAATTGTTGTAAAACTTACTTGTGTCATGCACAAAGTAGATATCCTAACCGACTAACCAAAACTATAGTTTGTTAACAAGACAAGTTAACAAAACGAGTTTTAATGACTCCAACCTAAGTGTATGTAAACTTCCGACTTCAACTGTATATATATATAATGTCCCCCCCACTTCTAAAACCAAATTGCGCCCCTGCTCAAAGTAGTTTTTTTTGCATTTTTTATAAGAGTTGATTTCAACCTTCTGTTTAAGGTAGAGATATATTTATTGTCTGCGTCTCAATACACTGCATCCGCCTATTTCAGCCTTCCGCATCTGCGGTGGAACGTGGCAGAGAAAATCGGTCTTCTCATGAAAACGGCTGTAAGGTTTGGCCTACGAACTAATATGACCCCACTATGGAAAGGGGAGACTAATGAACAAGATGGTGTTCTAGGACCCCCACAAGTGTCACAGGACTCGTCTGAAGGTAACCCTGCACTGGTTTAAAAAATTTATGGAAGTATGTAATTAGAACAGCCTCAATTCATTGGGGCATGGACTCTACAAGATGTTAAAAGCGTTCCACAGGGATGCTGGCCCATGTTGACTCCAATGCTTCCCACAGTTGTGTCAAGTTGGCTGGATTTCCTTTGAGTGGTAGACCGTTCTTGAGGAAACTGTTGAGTGTGAAAAACCCAGCAGTGCTGCAGTTCTTGACACAAACCGATGCGCCTGGCATCTACTACCATACCCCGTTCAAAGGCACTTAAATATTATTATACACTGCTCAAAAAAATAAAGGGAACACTTAAACAACACAATGTAACTCAAGTCAATCACACTTCTGTGAAATCAAACTGTCCACTTAGGAAGCAACACTGATTGACAATAAATTTCACATGCTGTTGTGCAAATGGAATAGACAAAAGGTGGAAATTATAGGCAATTAGCAAGACACCCCCAATAAAGGAGTGATTCTGCAGGTGGTGACCACAGACCACTTCTCAGTTCCTATGCTTCCTGGCTGATGTTTTGGTCACTTTTGAATGCTGGCGGTGCTCTCACTCTAGTGGTAGCATGAGACGGAGTCTACAACCCACACAAGTGGCTCAGGTAGTGCAGCTCATCCAGGATGGCACATCAATGCGAGCTGTGGCAAGAAGGTTTGCTGTGTCTGTCAGCGTAGTGTCCAGAGCATGGAGGCGCTACCAGGAGACAGGCCAGTACATCAGGAGACGTGGAGGAGGCAGTAGGAGGGCAACAACCCAGCAGCAGGACCGCTACCTCCGCCTTTGTGCAAGGAGGAGCACTGCCAGAGCCCTGCAAAATGACCTCCAGCAGGCCACAAATGTGCATGTGTCAGCATATGGTCTCACAAGGGCTCTGAGGATCTCATCTCGGTACCTAATGGCAGTCAGGCTACCTCTGGCGAGCACATGGAGGGCTGTGCGGCCCCACAAAGAAATGCCACCCCACACCATGACTGACCCACCGCCAAACCGGTCATGCTGGAGGATGTTGCAGGCAGCAGAACGTTCTCCACGGCGTCTCCAGACTCTGTCACGTCTGTCACATGTGCTCATGTGCTCAGTGTGAACCTGCTTTCATCTGTGAAGAGCACAGGGCGCCAGTGGCGAATTTGCCAATCTTGGTGTTCTCTGGCAAATGCCAAAACGTCCTGCACGGTGTTGGGCTGTAAGCACAACCCCCACCTGTGGACGTCGGGCCCTCATACCACCCTCATGGAGTCTGTTTCTGACCGTTTGAGCAGACACATGCACATTTGTGGCCTGCTGGAGGTCATTTTGCAGGGCTCTGGCAGTGCTCCTCCTTGCACAAAGGCGGAGGTAGCGGTCCTGCTGCTGGGTTGTTGCCCTCCTACTGCCTCCTCCACGTCTCCTGATGTACTGGCCTGTCTCCTGGTAGCGCCTCCATGCTCTGGACACTACGCTGACAGACACAGCAAACCTTCTTGCCACAGCTCGCATTGATGTGCCATCCTGGATGAGCTGCACTACCTGAGCCACTTGTGTGGGTTGTAGACTCCGTCTCATGCTACCACTAGAGTGAGAGCACCGCCAGCATTCAAAAGTGACCAAAACATCAACCAGGAAGCATAGGAACTGAGAAGTGGTCTGTTGTCACCATCTGCAGAATCACTCCTTTATTGGGGGTGTCTTGCTAATTGCCTATAATTTCCACCTTTTGTCTATTCCATTTGCACAACAGCATGTGAAATTTATTGTCAATCAGTGTTGCTTCCTAAGTGGACAGTTTGATTTCACAGAAGTGTGATTGACTTGGAGTTACATTGTGTTGTTTAAGTGTTCCCTTTATTTTTTTGAGCAGTGTATATAAAAAAAAATCACCCTCTGAATGGTACATACTCAATTGTCTCAAGGCTTAAAATCCTTCTTTAACCCACTGATTGAAGTGGATTTAACTTGTGACATCAATAAGGGATTGTAGACTGACCAGGTGAATCCAGGTGAAAGATAATGTTTTGTATACCCAATGTATATTTCCTGAGCTTTCTGACATCTCCTATATATTTCTCTGGCCAAAATCCAACGACGCTGGGCTTATTGTGCACCGCCCCATGGGACTCCCAATCACGGCTGGATGTTATACAGCCTGGATTTGAACCAGGTACTATAGTGATGCCTTTTACACTGAATTGCAGTTCCTTAGACCACTGCACCACCCAGGAGTCCATATAGGACAGACACTTCAAAACCTTATTATTATTATTTATTTTTTGACTGTCTGTCACATTTATGAATGTGTTATTCAATGTGTTATTCGTTTCTATGGGCTATAGTAGTAAAGGCCAAATTCAATATTTTATCAAATCATTTTACAATATATTTTTTTATATCTACGGGGTCCTAAAATTCGATATCGAATGCTAAATTGGGCTTAGACTTTTAGGGGTTAAAGGAGAAGTGACTAAACTATTCAACCATAATGTTAGCCAGAGCGGTACATGCCTTCGAAAAGTATCCAAAGCGTTACGTTTTGTAACGTAACAAAATGTGGAAAAAGTCAAGGGGTTTGAATACTTTCCGAAGTCCAGGGACTAGAAGGGCCTCCAAGTCCCCATGGGGATATCCCTGTCTGGGGGTGCCGGGTGAGTCACACTCCCTGGCTGACTCCTGGGTCATATTCATTAAGCACAAAATGGAAGAAAACAGACTGAAACTGGGAGGGACCTCCTTGAATCAAAATCACCTTTATTCACCAAATACATTTGCATGTACAGGTATTTGACTCTGTGAAATGGTGCTGCTGCAATAAAAATAATATACAGACAGATAATAAACAGAATATCCGGACAAAATATATAGGCACAGAATTGACACAGTCCACATACAATGTACACTATAAACACTAAAGCTAAAAACTACAGACTACACTACAAACACTATAAGCTACATTATAACTATGAGTGCAGAGATGTACTGTATGCATAGAATGAAGGTGCAGGGTGCATAGTCTGTGAGTGGGAAGATCATCGTGGACCATGTGGCTGGTTAGTAAGGGCCACGACACGGGTCAAATAAGAAAGACACTTTTTTTGTGACCGGTTGCAAAACTTTTTGCTATAGTGTGCCCTAATGAATACCATCCGGGACTCAGTTAGGGGAAGCACCAAGGGCCGTCTCATAAGGATCAGTTCTGAACCAGAACTGATTATGCTACTCTGCAACTCACCCGCTCTCAACATTCCATGTGTTCACTTCCTATTCAAACAACCATTATTTACTCCCGACTGTAATGTTCTGTTTTTCTGAAATATGGAGTTGGATACAGATCAATCATACCATAACACACCAAGTTTAATCCAAGCCTTTTCTGCAAGTGTTGCATTTCTTCTACTGTGTTTGATCTTCTAATGTAATGAGCTTCCATGCAGGAAGCTCAACGGTATAGAAGTCAATTCTCTGCCAGCATGGGGGTCTAGAGGAGCTGTATGAGCCCTGCTGCCTGGGGAAATGACTGCCTATCAATCAGCTGCGAAGACCAGCAGAATACACATCTGGAACACATTGATGCTCTGGTGCCTTGATGCTTTTCCATCTTAGAGAGAGACAGTTTCCAATTAAACAATTAAGAGATTAAGAGCCTATGATGGGAAACATGGCCGTTGAACTAGGGTCCTTTAGGTCTAGTGCATTGAGCACTGGTGAAGAAGCCCCCAAGGCATCATCATGGTAGGCTATACACCACCACTTCACCTTCCTAACCTAACCTTGGGTTTAACCACGGCCCTCCCCTGGTTTGGGTCTAATTGCTGCCTGCATCAGATGCAGGGGAAACTGCAGTGTGTGCAAACCTGATTGTTTCTCAGAGTTGTGTTTGTTTTTCTCATCTAGTGTTAACCATTCACAAGTGCCACAATGAAGAAAATGACAAAGTATCTGTCACAGAGAAATGTCAGATATGTTGTTACTCAGTCCTTAACACAGTTCAGGTTCTTCTGACTGTCTGACAGCAGTCTAGTTCATGTTTTTCGCTGACTTGACTTCTGTGCTTGACGGCCTAATTTCAACAATAATCTCATTCTTGCCGGGTGGTTTCAGGAACAGAGTCTGTGCTCCCTTCCTTTCCAGTTGCAGCAGCAGCAGACAGGGAGCCAAGGAGGTATGGGAGCTCATCGCATTAGTTTACAATTCATATTGAATGTATAAATCCCATGCTGTTTTCTGAAGGCTGCTTAAGGAGAGAGAAAAAATCCCAGATATACACTCCTTTCCTCCATCTGCTCACAACATGTGTGTGTGTGTGTGTGTGTGTGTGTGTGTGTGTGTGTGTGTGTGTGTGTGTGTGTGTGTGTGTGTGTGTGTGTGTGTGTGTGTGTGTGTGTGAGAGAGAGAGAGAGAGAGAGAGAGAGAGAGAGAGAGAGAGAGAGAGAGAGAGAGAGAGAGAGAGAGAGAGAGAGAGAGAGAGAGAGAGAGAGAGAGAGAGAGAGAGAGAGAGAGAGAGAGAGTGAGTGAGTGAGTGAGTGAGTGAGTGAGTGAGTGAGTGAGTGAGTGAGTGAGTGAGTGAGTGAGTGAGTGAGTGAGTGAGTGAGTGAGAGAAGCGGGGGGTGGGAAAGGGAAAGGGAAGTTGAGAGGGATCTTAACAACGAGGTTCTGTGCTAAAAGACTGCAGAAAAAGTGTGTCAGAACATTTACCAGCGGGGATGCGCGAAGTCGTCTTTTTCCTGGACGGCAGCCTTGCAGAAAAGCTCTTGTCTAGTCAGCAGCACAACAAAGGGATAACCATGGCTTTATTTGTGCCTCTAGAATGTTCCTGCACAGGCACTGCGTGTACCAGTGCCCATACAAGTGGCCACTTGCTTCAGCTGCATGGGGAGTGGGGTGCTGCTATAACACAGAACCGACTAGAGGCACACCCACATGTGCATGCACGCACTTACACAGAGGCTTCAGAGATCTGCAAACGTGTCTTAAAACAAGTGATGCTGTCAAATCACTTTATTCTCTCAAACTACAAAGACCCTGGCAGCCGTGGTTGTGACTCAACTGAAAGAGCAGAGCACTGCTCTCTCTGCCCAACTGCCTTTGTGTGAGTGACACAATCTGACACAGTTCAAAAGAGGCCCTTTAGCCAGTAGCTGGCTCCGTCTGTGCCTAACAGGCCCTTTACAAAGCACCTCTGTCGTGTTGGCCATGGAGGGGTGGAGTAGTGAGTCTGGCCCTGTACAGCTTTACATTGTGTCCAGCCCACTGCCTCCCTGCAAGGACGTACCACATTGAAGACAGACAGACCTGCAATTACTCCCAGAAAGGCTAGCCTTATTGGGTCTCTCTCCAGAATTATGGTTTTCACTGGTTTCCCTTGTTGACCAGAGTTGTGCCTTTGAAATACTCACCCTGCAGCTCTCTCAGAACATGGCTGTCTACAGGACACACAATGTATTTGGATTGTTGGCTTTCTTATTATCTTAATTCCACTGCTGAAATAATGTGAGTTGGTTAAAAAAAGAGCCTGATATACGGTTGACTAAATTCACTACATGAACACAGGCTTGATACTATATTTGCTGGCTACGTTAGAGGCTATAAAATGTGCATGTGGTTTTAGTATATGTATAATTAAGCCAGTTGTGTTCATATGTTAATTAGCAAACCATGGGTGAGTGTGTATGGGTGGGGGTTGGGACTAGAGGCTTTATTTGAACATGGTGGCCCAGTTGACCCTGTTGATTACTAAAGCCATTCCTCCATTGTAGAAACTAAGACAAGGACATTACCACTTAGCCTTTGTAAACAAGAGTCTGTAAACAAGAGCTGTGCTGTTGAACTATACACCTTCCAATCCTGCCCTGCCTGGCCCTCAATGCTACTGACTGCCAACCCCCCCCCCCCCCCCCCCCCCCACACACACATGTTTGAATGTCAATTTGGTAATAATGCACAATTGAATTCCAGCTGCTTTGACAACAATGAATGTCAATGAATCCCATTATTATGACGCACTCAAGCTATTCAGACTATTTAAAGACCTCCAGATATCTTGCATTCCATTCACTCTTCACTGTTTAGCTCACAGTCACTCACTTAGTAGTGATTGGTGCAATATCCTGCTCCTCTTGCTGCTGTTCTCCTGTCTTATCTGATCACATGTTTTCATTAAATGCAGGTTATGGCCTCACAGGAAAAATATCAGATGTATTATTCACTTTCTTTATACAGGATTTAGTCACAGAACAATAAGACTTTTTGACAAGTGCTGCACACAGTTACTTTTTGCAGACAGATAGGAAGGGCCTGTAGACAGTGTTGAATCAGATGGTACAAGACCAGTGGGCTAACTCCTAAGTGCCAAACCACTTGTTATAAACTGGGTGGTTCGAGCCCTTAATGCTGATTGGCTGAAAGCCGTGGTATATCAGACCTTATACCATGGGTATGACAAAACGTTTTTTTTTACTGCTGTAATTATGTTGGTAACCAGTCTATAATAGCAATAAGGCACCTCGGTGGTTTGTGATATATGGCCAATATACCACGTCTAAGAGCTGTGTCCTAGCACTCTGTGTTGCGTCGTGCATAAGAACAGCCCTTAGCTGTGGTATATTGGCTATATACCACACCCCCTCTTGCCTTATTGCTTAATTATATACAGTACCAGTCAAAAGTTTGGACACACCTACTCATCCAAGGGTTTTTCTTTATTTGTACTATTTTCTATACTGTAGAATAATAGTGAAGACATCAACACTATGAAATAACACAAATGGAATCATGTACTAACTAAAAAGAAGTGTTTAACAAATCAAAATATATTTCATATTTTATATTCTTCAAACCCTTTGCCTTGATGACAGCTTTGCATTCTCTCAACCAGCTTCACAAGGTAGTCACCTGGAATGCTTTTCCAACAGTCTTGAAGGAGTTCCCACATATGCTGAGCACTTTTCCTTCACTCTGCGGTCCAACACATCCCAAACCATCTCAATTGGGTTGAGGTCGGGTGATTGTGGAGGCCAGGTCATCTGATGCAGCACTCCATCACTCTCCTTCTTGGTCAAATAGCTCTTACACCGCCTGGAGGTGTGTTTTGGGTCATTGTCCTGTTGAAAAACAAATGATAGTCCCACTAAGCGCAAACCAGATGGGATGGCGTATTGTTGCATAATGCTGTGGTAGCCATGCTGTTTTTGTGTGCCTTGATTTCTAAAGAAATCACCGACAGTTTCACCAGCAAAGCACCCACGACACCATCACACCTCCTCCTTCATGCTTCACGGTGGGAACCACACAGGCGGAGATCATCCATCACAAAGAGACAGCGGTTGGAACCAAACATCTCCAATTTGGACTCATCAGACCAAAGGACAGATTTCCACCGGTCTAATGTCTAATGTCTTTTCTTCTTAGTGGTGTACTTTAGTAGTGGTTTCTTTGCAGCAATTTGACCATGAAGGCCTGATTCACGCAGTCTCCTCTGAACAGTTGATGTGTTTGTTACCTGAACTCCGTGAGGTGCAATCTGAGGTGCAGTTAATTGCCGATTTCTGAGGCTGGTAACTAATGAACTTATCCTTTGCAGCAGAGGTAACTCTGGGTCTTCCTTTCCTGTGGCGATCCTCATTAGAGCCAGTTTCATCATAGCGCTTGATTGTTTTTGTAACTGCACTTGAAGGAACTTTCAAAGTTCTTGACATTTTCCGCATTGACTGACCTTCATGTCTTAAAGTAATGATGGCCTGTCGTTTCTCTTTGCAAATTTCAGCTGTTCTTGCCATAATATGGACTTTTACCATCTTCTGTATACCCCCCTACCTTGTCACAACACAACTGATTGGCTCAAACGCATGAAGAAGGAAAGAAATTCCACAAATCTATTTTTAACAATGTTAATTGAAAGGCATTCCAAGTGACTACCTCATGAAGCTGGTTGAGAGAATGCCAAGAGTGTGCAAAGCTGTCATCAAGGTAGAGGGTGGCTATTTTGAAGAATCTCAAATAGAAAATATATTTAGATTTGTTTAACACTTTTTTGGTTACTACATGATTCCATATGTGTTATTTCATAGTTTTGATGTCTTCACTATTATTCTACAATGTAGAAAATAGTAAAAAAATAGTAAAATAATATACATTTCCTGTTAGTTGCAATGTTATGACAATTGTGCTTATGAGGTCTATCATCAAATGCTTTTCTTTAAAACAATCACACAGACACTTAATCATTCCCCAATAGCTTCTCATATCTAGTGGGAGTGATGATAAAGAGAAAAGAGCAGGGAGAGAGAGAGAGAGATTATCAGTGCTGTCTGGTGGGAGATAGATATAACGATGGGAGCTGTTGGACCTGTCAGGATTAGATCAGAATCACTGATGAAGGGAGAGAAACACATGATCTACTATCTGGCCTTGGAGACTGGCCTGCACAGTATCACAGCAGCAAGCATGAACACATGGCCATGCACTGGATGACAAAGTGACAAAGTGATGCCATTATCAGCTGGAGCTGCATAGCATTTTTTATATAGGTTATTAGATAAGTTAAAATGGCAAATTGTGCTGAATGCTTTGCTTCAATGTGGCTCTTTAGAATTCTGTGCATTCATTACAACCAATCATCTAAAAGGATTAGCCTAATTGACATTTTTATACAAATGAAGGAGTAGAGCTCAGTATCTATTATTTTTTTTAAAGTATTTGAAAAAAAAAGTGTAGTCACTATTGGGTTGCAAAATTGAAATTGACTGAATACTTCATCACAACCAAATGTATTCAATCATCTTGAAGGATTGGCAGCAAAAAACAAAATAAAGTAATTTCTTCACACAGAGGTGCAACAATAATTTGATCATGTCACGTTTAGTTCTTTCATGGCATGTGTGGCCTGGGGCAACTTGAAATCTATTCATGTGCTTCAGCTGTTTCAGTGTTACTATTGGTGTTACAATAGTGTTACATTGTATCCCCGCCTACATTGACACATTCAAGGTGCACGTTTTGTACTCGAATTAGGGCTTTGTTTGGATTGCAAGGGCAGGGCAGGGCACACACAGTTGAATGATGTAAATATTGATGCAAGGAATGGATACATTTCTTTGTGTATGCACTAGGTGGTGCACTGTGAAAGTCGGCAAGTTAGGTTTGATCATTAGTAACAAAATCTGGTTGCTCAGTAGCGCCACTTGCTCTCGCCTGGCGGCAATACCCATCAGTTACAGTGTTATTACAGCCCTCATGACCATGAATGAGCCAATAGGCTTTGGGAGGCAGAGTTCTCCCTGTGGCCGCCATTAAAGAAAGGAATCCATGAATTCAAATGGAAACCAGCAGGAACAGAGACCGAAATAATGGTTAAAATTACCGCAAAAATATAGGCATATGCCAATTTTCGATTGGTTTTTAAGGATGTTATTCGTTTTTAGATCGATTTTGATGGTGATGGAGGAGTAGAGGGACGTTTTTAGCAAAGACCGTTTTAAGCTAAGGGGGAGGGGGAGAGTTGCTTATTTACTCTCCTTTTCTTTTTGTTTTAAAGCATTTTTCGCTCATTTAATTTGTTTACTTTGTGTATATTTGAGAGGTCGACAGAGAGGTTGCGAAGACGATATTTGAACTGCTTTTATTTTTGGGCGGACAATAGCTTTCGAAGGGTTGTTGAATTACATACTCCAGCCGATTGGTAAAAATAATTCTCGTTGATTAGCTTATACATCTTGCAAAATACTACTGGAAATCGGTATTTATTTTCCCCGGAACTGAAATGATGGAATGTTCGATCTCGCTGTGAAAGGATGAGTTCTTGTTTTGTACCAAACGGGGCCAGCTTGGAGGATTGCCATTCCAATCTATTCTGTCTGGTAAGAGATTTAAAACTAAAGGAAAAGCAGCCATTTTTAACTAGCTGAAGAGAGCAAAAACGGTAGCCACAGCAGTGGGAAAACAGTCGTAGCACTGCAATTCAAACATCGTTCACCAAGGCAATGGTTATTTGCATACTGAGAAGTTGTGCATGATTAAGAAATAATAAGGTTATCTATCACTTGCAGCTGCATGCATGTGTTTGCCATCAAAAATGTTCAGTTTGATCATATTAAATACATTCCAGCCCTGAGAGTTTTAGGTAATAAATGTGCAACTAATGTAATGTGTGTTGATAAACATCTTAGCCACATAGATATAACTAGCAACACTGAATACCATGCATGATGCATGTTTTTCCTCTTCTAGTTGTTTGCTTGGTTGAAGTAACGTTATGCTTTTTATCGAATGCATTGTGCAGCATGTTTACGTGACATAAAAATAAACCCAATCAGTTTGCTAGCCTGCTAACTAGCTTGCAATGTCGTTCATTTGCACAAATAGCAAGTTAACTAAATGATAAATACATTTACATTCAGTCATGGAATGCAAAGTAAAGGCTTGTGAACATTGGCTTCTAATTTCAACTCTCATGTTCAATGAATTAATCATGTTGTTCTTGTCAGTGGGCCGGTGTAGTTGTTCAGATACATTGCTTGCTACATTGTTTTCTTTAAAGTAGCCAATGAAGAGCTTAGTTACTGAAACAGCGTATCTTATTCGCTGGCTTACATATACAGTACTTTCCCTTTGAAGTTGTCAGGTTTGCTTGCCAATCATTTGTTGTTTACACTCTTGGCTCGCGCATACTTAACGGAGGCACGGGCTGAAATATTAATAAACAAGAATGTATTCTTGGCTATTGTTAGTGCATGATAGACTTTAGGACTCACTTCTTGTCTGGCAAGTTGTCAAGTTGAATACATTGTTCATGACAGATTAATGCAGTATTGTTAGAGTTGTTGTGTGTATTTATTTTGCTGTTATAGTTCTCATAGTGCTGATTGATAACGTTACTGTTTCTAGTCAGTCGTTAAACAATTGAATTATATAGCTATCATAAACGCATACAACCAACAGTACCTAATAGATTTTGGTTATAGCCTACTATTACGACTGAAGGAAAAAGCTCACATGTGCACTCTTGTCCCTGGCACTACTACTACTCTAGAGGCTTCTCAGTAGTGCACTATCTATAGGTTTGTATCAATGCATTGCATTTTTTCTGTACAATATGCACTGCATGACATATGCTAACAATTCCCCATCATGAAGGTTAAATAAATAAATAATGATACACTTTGGACATTGATAGACACAAACTGTTCTTTTCCAAAGCATTTGACAGTAGAGCTGAATGAACAGGAGAAGCTATGAGGCTAGTAGTGAATGACTGGCTGCTGTATTGCAATAGCAGGGAGACATTTTACTGCATACTGAGACTAAGCATGATACCAGTGCTTCTGTTCACAGTCCTGTATGACTCACACACTAACCAGACTTAGTGGTTTTAAGCTAAAAGAATGCAGTGAACAGTGGCACTTTTACCATAACTTTAAACAGTTCCCAGGAATCTTATAACAATGTTTTACAATTCCTGTTTGTATTTGAAGTTAAGCGGATTTTGGTAAAGTTTGAAGATTAGTTATTATGCTTTTCATAAATAAAGTCACATCACAACTGCCCTGCTAGACTAGTGTCTCCTGGCAGTCTTTAGTTCTCAGCCTTGTGTAGAAGAAAGTCATTTTAGCGGGCATCAAACTCCTTCCGGGCTGGGCAGGATTAGAACAAAAACCAACACTGCAGCAGCGACACATGCTGTGCAGAAGGAAAGGCTAGGCGAGACAAGAGAGTAGACCAAGTGGATTTGCATTTCTCTCCAGTTCTCCAAGATGCAAACAGACACTTGTTAACTAGTTTCATGTGTTGCCGCAGGAGGGTGAGGCCTTGACGGAGAGTTCCTTGTAGTGGTGGTGGGGTGTCTATGCGTCTGCTCAGGATTGATTTGAGCAACTTCACCTGTTGCCTGTCTCTGGGAGGGAGAATGGCCTGAGAGGGAGAATGTCAGGAAGTAAAAGGAAAGGGGGATACCTAGTCAGTTGTACAACTGAATGCTTTCAACTGAAATGTGTCTTCTGCATTTAACCTCTGAATCAGAGAGGTGTGGGGGGCTGCCTTAATCCACATCCACGTCATCGGCGCCCAGGGAACAGTGGGTTAACTATCTTGCTCAGGGGCAGAACAACAGATTTTTATCTTGTCAGCTCCGAGATTCGATCCAGCAACCTTTCGGTTACTGGCACAACGCTCCTACCCGCCAGGCTACCTGCCGCCCCAAAGCAAGGGAAGGATAGGCAGCTGTTGGCACTAAGTGTACTCCATAATGGGACCTGGAGCTGTGAGAGGGAAGGTGAGCAGAGCTGAGCAGCTGATGAAAGGAGGGGTCGTAACCCTCAAATCCCAGGCCTGTTTAACGTCAACTTCCTGAGTCTGTCAAATGGCTTTGCCCTCAGATTCCCCTATCGCCGCTATGGGGGTTTGGCTTGCCATCTGAAAAGGGAAACTTAACTTCACCCTGGTTATTGCCCTTTTGGTGGGGTACACTTTGCATATACAGTTGCCCACATACCTGAGCATAATACTAACAGTCAGCTAGCCGTGCCATTAGTCATTTTGAAGGAAACACACAGGTTTCCCTGACACTCACTCATTCATCCTGCATACAGACTGTAACTCAGATGTACTGAAAAGATGGATTGATTGATTGACCGCAGAAGGCACACAGACCCTTGACGGTGCAATCTGCCTCTTGAAGATTGCCACTTAGTATTTGCAGAGAATAGCCTAGTTTATGTATCGTAAGCTTCAACTTGATCTTTGACAGGGAAAACAGCCAAGCCAAGGGTTTGGATAGCCTCACATTGACAAAAAATCAGAGCTGTCATCAGAAGACTGGATTGTGCGATGAAAATACATTTCTGTAGAAGAATAAGTGAGATGTATGCAGGCAAACTGTCCAAGCATGGCCCGTTTCAGAAACAGTCAGTTTATATAAGTGCGGACGATCTGGTTTCACACTTCAGTTTTTTTCCCATCCCCTTTCTTTCTGTGCAGCACAGATGTTTCTCTGCAAGATGCAGGTGTCAGGTAGTTCCTCACAACACTGTGTCTGCCAGAGAGAGGACTTGATGGAGGGAGTTAGTGAAACATAAACTGCAGCAGTAGTACTATACTGTGGAAGGAATAAGCTATAGGCTATAGGTCTATATGATAATTGAACATTGGCGTGTGAATATGGTCTTGTCTGGAACAGCGTTTGAATGCCCTTGAGCAAGATTCCTGAGGTGAAATATTTCCTATGATGTTGCTTGATGAACAGATACTACGTGATAACATGGCAGTTATGTAAGAGGCTGGGAGTTGGTGCCCATCATAATACATCTTAGTATTGAAAAACTCATTTAGGGGCACGTGGGACAGAGTAATGTTGAGGAAAGTCATTTTTTGTTTATATTTGTAGTCATCTTGTGATTTTTTTGTTGTTGTTGAGATTGTGCCACAAACTCAACAGCCTATGAGCTTTCAATAATTGGTATCTCTCAATTTATGTATACTGAACACAAATATAAACGCACCATGCAACAATTTCAAAGATTTTACTGAGTTACAGTTCATATAAGGAAATCAGTCAATTGAAATAAATTCATTAGGCCCTGATCTATTGATTTCACATGACTGGGCAGGGGTACAGCTATAGGCCCACCTACTGGGGAGCCAGGCCCAGCAAATCAGAATGTGTTTTTCCCCACAAAAGGGCTTTATTACAGACAGAAATACTCCTGTTCAGTATAGTTAAAGTTGCTCATCATATTTGGTATATGAGACTAGCAATTTTTTGCTGAGATAATTTTAGCATTAGGATTTCAGTAGCGTTCTGTGGCCAGTGTATGGCCTTCCTTGCTGTCATGTTAGAATGAATAATTAAAACCTGACTCCAGCTGACAACACATCTCCCAGCTTATCCGTGGCTAGGATAAAGACTAGCTATAACACTACCAGGCTTTATTACTTGGTCATACTCATAGCTTTTAAATTGATTTCATTTTACCCTAAAATGTTAATAAATCGTCTACTTCTAACAAAGTGACAGTTGGTCGACTAGAACATATTGCCTAGCAGCGCAAAATAACCTGCCTAAAAAATCAGTAGGTCCAGTTGAAGAAAATCTGGTAAACTGTCTGCCATGCTGCAAGGATAAATAGGGGAGCCAGCTCCATCAAGAGTAGTACTGCAAGGCAATATAGGTTGTGGGGATCGAGTTGGCTTTTGCAGTGTGTAAGTGTATGACATGGGCACAGAGTGTAAGCCTAAAACACTGGAAGGCATGATGTATTCAGCAGTGTAAGTGTTAGTGGTGTGTTAGTGGTGTGAGAGACAGTGTATGGCGTCAGTGTAGGACATGAGCACAGGGATCGCTGGTTGGTTGTGTGTACGTAGGGCCTGCTGTCTGATGAGTGCCAGCCAGCCGGCACGGCCAAGCAGGCAGCAGTAGCAGTGGAGCGTAATGTTCCTGCTTTAACACTTCATAACCCTGTAGTAGCCTGTGCTGCTGCTGCCTGTGATTTATGACCTATGAGTTTCTCTGTGTTGTGTTTTCACTCTCTATAAAAGCCAAACAGCATTTGTTATTAGAGAGCAGTGTGCACACTCCCCAAAGCACTCATCATTAAAAAAGATGAAGTTGGTCAGAGAACCCATTTACATGCATTAGGGAGTTTTATCGAGCTTTGAACACGTTGTTCATGTTGTTTTTCTTGAGATTATGTGCATTTTAGCTTCAGGTGCTTTCAGTCGGAACAAAAACAAACATGCTTTTTTGTGTGTGCTGCTTCGTTCTCCAGCCGTGTTTCTGTCTGTTTATATTGCAGCCTTTTCTATCACCATCTGTCTGTCTGTTGTCTCAAACCTCCTCTCTGTCTTCCTTTATCTCTCTCCTCCCGCTTTCTCTCTGTCTCTCTCTCTCCTTCCTCCCTCCATCTCTCTTCTCTCTCTCCTCTCTCTCTCCTCTCTCTATCTCTCCTCCCTCTATCTCTCCTCCCTCCCTCTTTCCTCCCTCTATCTCTCTCTTCTCCCTGCCTCTATCGTTGTCTCTTTCTCCTGACTTTCTGTTTTCCCTCTCTCTCCTCCCTCTATATCTCTGTCTCTCTCCTCTCTCTTTCTCTCTCTCTCCTCTCTCTCTTTCTCTCCTCTCTCCCTGTTTTTCTCTTCCTGTGGCTGTCTTCCTTTGTGTCTCCTTGTCATAAGTGTTCCTGCTGAGGAGGCAGATGCTCCATAAAGGAGAATTAATGCTTGCTCTTTAGTACTCACAAGTACTGGCTGGGTGCTGAGTACTGGTGATTGTAGCAGAAGCTGACACTCTCTCTCTCCCTCCTTCCCCTCAGGCGGACTTGACGGGGATCAAATGGAAGCGGTACGTGTGGCAAGGCCCCACCTCGGCACCCATCCTCTTCCCGGTGACCGAGGAGGACCCCATCCTGTGCAGCTTCAGCCGCTGCCTCAAGGCGGACGTGCTGAGTGTGTGGCGGCGGAGCCAGAGGCCCGGGCGTAGGGAGCTCTGGCTCTTCTGGTGGGGGGACGACCCCAACTTCGCCAAGTTGATCCATCACGAACTTACAGGTGAGGCTAGAGGGAGTGGGCGCACACACACACACACGCTAGCTTGGTTATAATACTTGCCATGGTCCTGTGTAATGGCTTTGGCCTATTAACAGAAGAATACAGTCCAAGCCACAGCCCTCTCAGACCAGGAGTTTCACTCCTTTTCCCATGCTGCTTCCACGTTTCAGATTGCCTTAGCTGGTCACAAGAGATAAATGAGGGATTCATTTGTCTTTGGATGCACCTTTTCACATATTCACCAAAGATTATAGACGTATAGACGTTCTTGAAGAACAATCTGGCCTTAATGGCCATGTTCTTTTATAATCTCCACCTGGCACAGTCAGAAGAGGACTGGCCACCCCTCAGAGCCTGCTTCCTCTCTAGGTTTCTTTCTAGGTTCCTGCCTTTCTAGGGAGTTTTTCCTAGCCATCGTGCTTCTACATCTGCATTGCTTGCTGTTTGGGGTTTTAGGCTGAGTTTCTGTAAAGCACTTTGTGACAACTGCTGATGTAAAAAGGGCTTTATAAAATATTGATTCATTGATAGAGCTGGTTAAATGGGTGGTTATTGTAAAAGATAATGAAAAGGGCTTGTTACATCTGTTTGAAAAGGAGCATCTTGAGACGTTGCAGACCTCATAGAGCACGCCCTCTCTTTGTGATGATGGTAGTAGTGAGCTGGTTGTATAATGTGAAATATTGCATGGTTCAGGACAGGGGTTGATTGATGCTGGAAGCTCTGGGGATATTCATTTCCTGTAAATGAGAGGTTAGAAGGCGTTAGAGTTGGTGTAACCAGATAGTTCCCTTAGTTTCCCCCCTCATCCCCTAAATGACAAGCAGCCAGCCTGGCAGAGAACAGCTTTCCACCTGCACGTTAATTCTCACTGTTTGGAGCAAACGTTCACTGCAATCACAGTTTTGTTTTGTGTTAACACACATCGCGGCATCTAAGCGCCTTCCGCCCTCCGGCACACAATACAGCAGCACCCTGCACCTTGTGTCGCCAAGGCTGAACAAGAAAGCCTATCCCATCTTCCCATTTAAAAAGGAGGATAGAAATGGAGCTCCCTCCTCCTCACATGACTTCTGTGAAAAATAGCATATGCAGGAGCAACGATGCAGAAATGAGCCTAGCACATCATGGAGGACAGCATCATGGAGGTCTGACCATTTTTTTCTGCAGCAGCAGTGGAGGATGGACAGAGACGTACTTTATACATACTCTCTTGCCGGGGAGATTGAACTCCTGAGTCAGAGACATTTCTCACTCACGCTCACTCATTCACTCACTCACTCACTCACTCACTCACTCACTCACTCACTCACTCACTCACTCACTCACTCACTCACTCACTCACTCACTCACTCACTCACTCACTCACTCACTCACTCACTCACTCACTCACTCACTCACGTTGTGCTGGGAGTGGACGCTGAAGGGCGTGAGGGCAGCCATTCCAGCCCTGATGGGTCCTGGTAGTAACCTGTAGTAGTATGTTGATATTTGTTGTTTACTGCATATGTTCTAAATAGTATGTAGGCTAGTTCTCAAAGTGAAATATTTGTTTTTGGAGAAGTCACATGGCAGAAGTTTACATGTAACACTGTGGTACAGTGCCACTATTACACTGGTTGGGTAGAAGAACCCTGGACTGAATTTGCATAGGAGAAAAAAAGCACATTCTCACACACTTTTTAGCATCTCATTTAACCACAAAACACTAAGACAAGGAATTGGTGCAAATATAATTATTTGCTAGCGAAAATGTATTCTAATAGGTAGATTGTCCTATATACAATTAGTGTTTACTGTGTAAACATACTTATTCAATGTATGTCAAGCCTCTTGTCCTAGTGAGAATTGCTCCCAGCTGTGGTTGTTTGGAGTAATCTTTGTGCTTCCACTCACTCACTCACTCACTCACTCACTCACTCACTCACTCACTCACTCACTCACTCACTCACTCACTCACTCACTCACTCACTCACTCACTCACTCACTCACTCACTCACTCACTCTACACAATGCGGGAGAACAGAGGAGCCTCACTGCACTGACCTCAGGGCAGCCAGACCCTCCCTCTCTCCTCTCTATGTGTCTATCTGTCTGGTGAGAGGGTGTGCTGTGAGCCCTGAGAACACACAGAGGTCATGACCCCTACCTCACCAGCCGGAGTTGTGAACCTGTGTTTCCCTCTGTGGATCACACCGACTCGCCTCTCTTCTCAGAGCCTGAAAAGTGCCTGTCCCACTGTGTGTGTCCTTGTGTGTGTGATGTGTGTGTGTAGACATTGCTGGGATGGGCTGAGACTGGCTGAGTCGTGATGATTCACAACCTGATGCATTGGAGCCTCTCATGGACATGCTGGCAGTGAAGGTGTGAAGCGACACACAGAAGCTAGCAACAACGTGTGTGTGTTTTGGTGGCGGTGATCAGACTGGCCGACACATCGCCAGTAATCTGGGATGCCACAGCTTGCTCTTTTCCCTCCATGCTAGTGGCTGATGGGTTTGTCCTTTTCCTCATCTGACTGTCCAAATCAAATGTGAATATCCCTGGAAATATTAAGCACTTTTTTGTTTGTCATTTTTTTATTTCCCCCATTGCAATGTTGGTGGTAAACATGAAAATCAGCTATTTTCTTTCAGTGGAAATGGCGGCGGCTTCTTTTACCCTTCCACACTCATTAGATTAGCTGCTTGGCTGTGGAAGTATTAATATTTTGAGCATGTGCCATTTCTGTGTAAATCAGTGGGCCAGTAATCCTTTCAAATCAAATAAAAACACATTTTATTTGTCACATGCGCGGAATACAACAGGTGTAGGTAGACATTACCATGAAATGCTTACTTACAAGCCCGTAACCAACAATTTCTCTCCAGCAAGTGAGAGAGAAGGAGAACGAGAGGGGGGCTAGAACATTACAAAATGTGGAACAAGTCAAGGGGTCTGAATACTTTCCAAATGCACTGTATATATCGTGAATTGGCCATAAGTTTGAAAAAAGCTGAGCTGTGATTTTTAGGCAAGTTCGCCCGGCTGTAATGTTGACAATTAATCACCATTCAAGGAGCGCTGAGAGGAGGGGGGGCGAGGAGGGGGGATCCCCATCCCCTCTCCCTCCTTCCCTTCACCCCTCCCTCCCTCCTGATGTTTACTCTTGTGGCTATCATGGAACCATACACACTATCAACCCCTCTGTATTACTCTGTCTCTACACAAAGCCCTTGCTTTGTCTAATCTGAGCTTGCAATGCGGAGGTTAAAAGCGAAACGAAAGAATTGTCTGTTTTGCAGAGCAGGATCTCTTATCAGCCCAGCCATCTCCACTGTGCTCCTGGGTAGCACACCCATTCATTACTGCATGCTGGTCAGATCTCTGGAGAAGGAGGAGGAAAGTACACTTGTCATACTGTCCCCCCTCTGCTGTTTCATGGACGGACAATACATTGTTTTGGATGTTTGTAAGGACTGAGAGCTAGGGGATGTGCTTCATTTAGTTTCTCTCTTGAGGGCTTTATTTTAGTATGGATGTGTGTGGCGCTAACAATCTGCAGGCATAGCTCTGCTCTTGTTAGTTTTTGTTGGCTCTGCCAAAGTCTTTGGACATTTCCAGGCCTGCCCATTCTTTACTATTCAGAACAGCTCTGGTGTGCACCTCTCAGGGCAGCGCCAAGCTCCAAAGAACATATTTCAGTACCCTGGAGGGGCAGAGCAAGTCAAAGTTTTCACTTTTGTTTGCAGGTCAGGTCTTTGTTTTTCTTCCTTGCCCTGACCCTGTGAAGATGGCTACCATTCAGATTGAATGAGGCGTCTGGTGAAAAGAGATCCATCTCTCAGATCTGTGGGAAAGACAAAATCATTGAATGCAGATAATGTTGTTTTTGTCAGCCACTTTTCTACCGAATCTAAAATATATCAAGCACATCATGATTGTTTCAGTTGCTCGAGGACTTAAGAAATGTCAGGAATGTCAGTGTTCTACCATGGCCAGCGAAGAGTCCGGATGAAGAGCCCCGATCTCAAACCCATTGAGCACGTCTGGAACCTTTTGGATCGGAGGGTGAGTCCTAGGGCCATTCCCCCCCAGAAATGTCCCGGGAACTTGCAGGTGCTTTTGGTGGAAGAGTGGGGTAACATCTCACAGCAAGAACTGGCAAATCTGGTACAGTACTTAATGCAGCTGGTGGCCACACCAGATACTGACTGTTACTTTTGATTTTGACCCCCGCCTTTGTTCAGGGACACATTATTCAATTTCTGTTAGTCACATGTCTGTGGAACTTATTCAGTTTATATCTCAGTTATTGAATCTTGTTATGTTCATACAAATATTTACACATGTTAAGTGTCCAAAGCTTCCGGCAACGGTTCCCAGTCCAGAGCTTCCGGAGACAGTTCCCAGTCCAGAGCTTCCGGAGACAGTTCCCAGTCCAGAGCTTCCGGCGACGGTTCCCAGTCCAGAGCTTCCGGCGACGGTTCCCAGTCCAGAGCTTCCGGGGACAGGTCCCAGTCCAGAGCTTCCGGCAACGGTCCACAGTCCGGAACCTCCAACGACGGTCCACAGTCCAGAACCTCCAACGACGGTCCACAGTCCGGAACCTCCTGAGACGGTTCACAGTCCGGAACCTCCTGCAACGGTCAACGGTCCGAAACCTCCAGCTCCCTGGCCGGAGCCTTCCCCTGCGCCGATGCCCAGTCTAAGCATGGCGTCCAGTCCAGCTCCAAGGCCAGAGTCTTCTTCAAATCAAATCAAATCAAATTTATTTATATAGCCCTTCGTACATCAGCTGATATCTCAAAGTGCTGTACAGAAACCCAGCCTAAAACCCCAAACAGCAAGCAATGCAGGTGTAGAAGCACGGTGGCTAGGAAAAACTCCCTAGAAAGGCCAAAACCTAGGAAGAAACCTAGAAAGGAACCAGGCTATGAGGGGTGGCCAGTCCTCTTCTGGCTGTGCCGGGTGGAGATTATAACAGAACATGGCCAAGATGTTCAAATGTTCATAAATGACCAGCATGGTCAAATAATAATAATCACAGTAGTTATCGAGGGTGCAGCAAGTCAGCACCTCAGGCGTAAATGTCAGTTGGCTTTTTTAGCACGTCCGGTGAACAGGTCAGGGTTCCATAGCCGCAGGCAGAACAGTTGAAACTGGAGCAGCAGCAAGGCCAGGTGGACTGGGGACAGCAAGGAGTCATCATGCCAGGTAGTCTTGACGCATGGTCCTAGGGCTCAGGTCCTCCGAGAGAGAGAAAGAAAAAGAGAAGGAGAGAATTAGAGAGAGCATACTTAAATTCACACAGGACACCGGATAAGACAGGAGAAGTCCTCCAGATATAACAAACTGACCCTAGCCCCCCGACACATTAACTACTGCAGCATAAATACTGGAGGCTGAGACAGGAGGGGTCAGGAGACACTGTGGCCCCATCCGACGATACCCCCGGACAGGGCCAAACAGGAAGGATATAACCCCACCCACTTTGCCAAAGCACAGCCCCCACACCACTAGAGGGAAATCTTCAACCACCAACTTACCATCCTGAGACGAGGCCGAGTATAGCCCACAAAGATCTCCGCCACGGCACAAACCGAGGGGGGGCGCCAACCCAGAGCTGTGTTTGATGTTAGAGTTAGTGCACGTAGCATCTCTGTAGTCATGGTTCGTTGTTAGTTTATTGTTTATTTGTTTTTGTCTTTGCTAAGTTTCACTTTATTCATTAAATTATGTGGAACTCAACATTTGCTGCGCCTTGGTCCGATCATTATTCCAACGAACGTGACAGAAGTAGGCCTATAGGCTACCTCGCCTGCGTACAAATGTAGGCATATTAATGTGACCATTTGGGATCTGATAGTATTTCTGATTGGCTTAATTCACCACCACTAATAAGCTGTGGAGCTTCTCAAAGTAATGTTTTCTTCACCTCAAACAGCAAGCAAACAAAGTTTGTTTTTACATCCATTGAGAAAATAGTTTCTCAATATATTTTTTATAACCTTTGCAGTTTCGATAACCACTCAGCGTGAAAGGGAAAATGGCATGCTCTGATCCAGTGAAAACGTCATAAAATAGGCCTTCCTGATTACTTCTTATAAGAGCTTGACTTGCACTGAAATAGGTTCCGGTCCTCATTTTGGGTGCTGGTACTGTTTGTATTTAGTTGCAGGAGCTCCACAATACTTTTGAGCTAATATTCTATAAGAGGAACAGGAGCTCAAGCAGTAGAATATTTGAGGTGTCGGTACTCAGCTCCGGTGAGCTCCTGCCCAAGTTAAGCACTGCTTCTTATCCCTTGTGCAAATAGCCTACAGCTGTGTCTGTCCCAAGCTCACTGGCGTGGGAAACTGAGGGCCCAGAATATTTGATTAAATCTCACAAGTTCGCTAGTGCAAGCTTCTGGCCTAACCCAAGTTAATAGTTGTTTCAAGTTCGTTGCAGACAGGCCATGCGTAGCCAATGTGATTTCTAGGATATTTATTTTTATCTGGATATTTTCTACCTGCAGGCTGCAATGTTTTTATTTGTTGGCTTTATGTAGGCTATTTTGACATAGTTGGCAATGGCAATATAAGTTACTTTTTAGTTATGTATCATTTTCATTTAGATTTGGATTGAATTTTGATTAACCAAATGACAACGATTTTGAGGTATGAAGACGTCATTATAAATTAAATTAAACAGGTCCACGAAAATGTGCATATGAAAATCATAACTGGCACACAGATCGGTAGAAATTGTAAGAAAATTGGCTTTCCATGTGAGAAAGGTTGCCGACTCCTTGTGTAGCCTATTACCAGCAACTTTGGCAGCATAATGGCAGAGTCTGTGAAGGCCAGCAGGAGCGGGAGGAGAATGTTTGGGTCAGGTTAAGTTTTTCCTCTTCTGGTTATCTAGATCTCTGGCTCCCTCTTGAGTCGTTTGTGTCTTATTTCATCAAACAGTAAGCTTAAAGCATCAGACAAGCTCAATGCATATAGTTGATTTTATTAAGACACATAGTATGTTTAAATATGGAAGAATACACAGTAAAAACATTTGACCAATCGCTTGGTCGAAAGAACAGACGACTTTCGGTCGACCAAGATTGTATTTAGTTGGGGACAGCCCTAGAGCAAATACTGTCCAAATCCATATGGAGGGGAGTGTATGTCCAAAAAAAAAGTATTCCTGTTGCACACATTTCAACGCATAGAAATGTGTATGTATTCTATTACCAGGTTATAAATTGTTATCTGGCCACACCTGAGGAAAATGTTTTATGTTTTCCCACCCAGGTGTTCCGCAAACAATTTAAACACAATCAAGTTGTAACTGTTCTCGATTACACATAGTAGGCCAAGTTGTTTAAATTATGGTTGGTTGTGGTTGCAAAAGCAGCAGTGTAGCGGCAGGGCTGTTGATGTGGGTCTAAGATAATTGGTGAGCGATATGCCCTATTAACCCAGGCTAAGGATTCTGGGTGCTTCAGTTTTACTCTGTTCTCTGTGTCAATGCTGCAAAGACAAATAAACTGATACGTCTACTCTACTGACTTGTAGTTTGCTTTTCAGAGAGAGGGATATATCCCTTTCGCACTAAGGTGTTTTTCCCGCCAACTTTACCGTACCGCCAACTTTTTCTGTCTTTTCTTTAAATCTGTAAAGGATTGACGATATCAAAGCCAATATCTTTATTTCCGCCAAACAACCTAATAATCATTTCAGTAAAGTTCTGCCTACGGTTTAGTGTGAAAAGTAGACACAATGCTGAGGCGGCATTAGCATGCACTACGCTCTTAAACTTTTGATGGTTGGGTTGCTAGGCAACACCCTGTTACCTGTTTTAAACTTTGCAAGGCATGCCACTTTTCCCATCTATTCGTATAGCCAACTACTAGGCATGCACTGGTTGGCTCTATAAAGAATTATTGTGGGAATAAATATCACAGAATTACAAAAATATTGGAATAAAGTAGGTTAATGCAATTGAAGACTTTACCAAAGTCATCCAATCCTTGTAATACATTTGAAGCAATAGCCTACCAGCATGTGGTCAACTAGATTATAATTTTAGCACAATGTTGATTGGAGACACGTCTTGATAAAAAAGCTGATACCGATTTAAGTCGGCCGATTTATATTTTTTTATATTGTAATAATGACAATTACAACAATACTGAATGAACACTTTTATTTTAACTTAATATAATACATCAATAAAATCAATTTAGCCTCAAATAGATAATGAAACATGTTCAATTTGGTTTAAATAATGCAAAAACAAAGTGTTGGAGAAGAAAGTAAAAGAGCAATATGTGCCATGTAAAAAAGCTAACGTTTAAGTTCCTTGCTCAGAACATGAGAAAGCTGGTTCCTTTTAACATGAGTCTTCAATTTTCACAGGTAAGAAGTTTTAGGTTGTAGTTATTATAGGACTATTTCTCTCTATACCATTTGTATTTCATATACCTTTGACTATTGGATGTTCTTATAGGCACTATAGTATTGCCAGTGGAACAGTATAGCTTCCGTCCCTCTCCTCGCTCCTACCTGGGCTCGAACCAGGGACACATCGACAACAGCCATCCTCGAAGCATCGTTACCCATCGCTCCACAAAAGCCGCAGCCCTTGCAGAGCAAGGGGAACAGCTATTTCAAGGTCTCAGAGCGAGTGACGTCACCGATTGAAACGCTATTAGCGCGCACACCGCTAACTAGCTAGCCATTTCACATCGGTTACACCAGGCTAATCTCGGGAGTTGATAGGCTTGAAGTCATAAACAGCTCAGTGCTTGAAGCACAGCGAAGAGCTGCTGGCAAATGCAGGAAAGTGCTGTTTGAATGAATGCCTACGAGCCTGCTGCTGCCTACCACCGCTCAGTCAGACTGCTCTATCAAATATCAACTCATAGACTTATTATAACATAATAACACACAGAAATATGAGCCTTAGGTCATACATATGATCAAATCCGTAAACTATAATTTCGTAAACAAAACATTGTGACACAATTTCCCTAGTTAAAATAAATTCATGTTAGGAGGCAATATTAACTAAATATGCAGGTTTAAAGATATATACTTGTGTATTGATTTTAAAGAAAGGCATTGATGTTTATGGTTAGGTACACACTGGTGCAACGACAGTGCTTTTTTCACGAATGCGCTTGTTAAATCATCACCTGTTTGGCAAAGTAGGCTGTGATTCGATGAGAAATTAACAGCCACCGCATCGTTTATATGCAACGCAGGACAAGCTAGATAAACTAGTAATATCATCAACCATGTGTAGTTAACTAGTGATTATGTTAAAATTGATTGATTGTTTTTTATAAGATAAGATTAACGCTAGCTATCAACTTACCTTGCGTAACAGGTAGTCAGCCTGCCACGCAGTCTCCTCGTGGAGTGCAATGTAATCGACCACAATCGGTGTCCAAAAATGGCCATTACCGATTGTTATGAAAACTTGAAATCGGCCCAATTAATCGGCCATTTCGATTAATCGGTCGACCTCTACTCATGATCATCTGTCTAGTTGGCTCATTTATTATAACATGCCATGTTATGTAGTTTAACAAGTGGGTTATTTTGCTCTTCACTCGCTGTCGCTTAATAGCCTAGCCTAGGCCTACTCCCGACCAATTGCCTATGACTTCATTGTCTATCTATTTGTTGTCTCATCTATCACTAATCAGAAACATTTAGCATGCAATAATGTAGCCTAAATCAAGAGTAGGCCTATTATTTTGCTCGATCGCGTAGGGGGTACGCCCAATTTTTATTTTACCTTTAATTTTTCTTCACATTTTCAAACAGTCCATTTATATTTTCCAACGGGGCTATAAATTTGGGTGAGGTTTTTCTTCTCGCCTGAGTAGCCTTGTTTCACTGCCAAAAATAAAATTAAACCATCTAGTGTTCAGCGAAATAACAACACAATGTCAAATACAGGTACCTAATCAAATCATTTACATCCAATCACATTAACCGTTACTCTCTCGCGGGAATTCCACTAACGGTCCGTATGTAGCCAAATGTAGCTGCTGCTCATGTTGGTATCTGTACTGATGGTGCAAAAGCCATGACAGGGAGACATAGTGGAGGGGTGACGCGCGTGCAAGCAGTTGCTCCCGACGCCACTTGGGTACACTGCAGCATCCACCGAGAGGCGGAAAGACGTTTTGGACACTACAGTGAAAATGATTAACTTTGTTAAATCAAGGCCCCTGAACTTTCATGTATTTTCTGCACTATGCAATGATATGGGCAGCGACCATGTAACGCTTTTACAACATACAGCACTGGTTATCAAGGGGCAAAGTATTGACACGTGTTTTTGAATTGAGAGACGAGCTTAAAGTTTTCTTTACTGACCATCATTTTCACTTGTCTGACCACTTGCATGATGATGAGTTTCTCACAAGACTGGCCTATCTGGGTGATGTTTTTTCTTGCCTGAATGATCTGAATCTAGGATTACAGGGACTCTCCGCAACTATATTCAATGTGCGGGACAAAATTGAGGCTATGATTTAAGAAGTTGGAGCTCTTCTCTGCCTGCATTAACAAGGACAACACACAGGTCTTTCCATCATTGTATGTTTTTTTGTGTGCAAATTAACTCAAGCTTACGGACAATGTAAATGTGATATAGCAAAGCACCTGAGTGAGCTGGGTGCGCAATTACTCAGGTACTTTCCCGAAACTGATGACACAAACAACTGGATTCGTTATCCATTTCATGCCCTGCCTCCAGTTCACTTACCGATATCTGAACAAGCCTCCTCGAAATTGCAACAAGCGGTTCTGTGAAAAATGTATTTAATCAGAAGCCACTGACAGATTTCTGGATTGGGCTGCGCTTGGCAAATTGTGCTGTTAAGACACTGATGCCCTTTGCAACCACGTACCTATGTGAGAGTGGATTCTTGGCCCTCACTAGCATGAAAACTAAATACAGGCACAGACTGTATTTAGTGGAAAATCATGTGGAAAATGATTTAAGACTGAGACTCTTTCCAATACAACCCAACATTGCAGAGTTATGAGCATCCTTTCAAGCACACCCTTCTCATTAACCTGTGGTGAGTTATTCACAATTTTCAATGAACAAATAAAGTTTATATGTAAGATTGTTAAACAAAGAGCAAAATGATTGATTATTATTATTTATTATTTGTGCCCTGGTCCTATAAGAGCTCTTTGTCACTTCCCACGAGCCGCGGTGTATATTTGATGGTGTATATTCTCAATGGACCCACATCTTCACACACCTACTACCACTCGTCCCGGCATGCGGATGGGAGGTATAAACGGCTTATGAAGGCAAGATTGTGGTAAAATCTTTTTTTTACAGGCAAAATACCATAAATCCTATGTGAAAGCAGTAAGAGCAAGTCAGGGGAGTTGATGCCTTTTGTGCGTTGGGATCCATTTTTAAGGTGTAATCTCCTGAATGTGACCCCCTCCCTCTCCCTGTTATCTGATGGATCTCTGTTGGCTGGCTGGGGGGCTGTGGGACTGGTGTGGTGCAGCGCAGATGAGGACGGGGACTGGGAGGGATGAGGCCATACTTAATTAGTAATTGAGACTTTGTGGAACCCAAAGCACAAAAGACATCAACCCCCTTGACTCGCTATTACTGCGTTCACATCGGATTTACGGTATTTTGCTTGGAAAATTGTTTGCCTGGTTGCCAGCCTCTGTTAATATGTTGCATTCCACTCCTTGTACTCCGTGTCATTTGCCAAAGACACAGAGTACAATGAGTGGAATATAAAAAAAAACTGGTAACCAGACTACCACCACTGGTCCCACTCTCTGCTGCTTGTGGATGGATGGGAAGGAGAGGAGGAAGGGTGGGAAGAGAGAAATAGAAAGAGGGGGGAAAAGATCCTCTGTCTAGCCTGGAAGGAAGAGTCTCCTGGAGGCCTGTGTATCACAAGACATTAATCTTGGTGTTTAATGAGCGACCAACTGCAGATTTCATTACCAGAGCATAGAGACCTGTGGCTGTAGGGACTGACCCCCTCCAAGCCTATGCCCTCTTACATTCACCCCTTAGCGCCAACAAACAAGTCTCAGAGCGAGTGACGTTTGAAACGCTATTAGCGCGCACCCCGCTAACTAGCTAGCCATTTCACATCGGTTACACCAGCCTAATCTCGGGAGTTGATAGGCTTGAAGCATTGCTAAGAGCTGCTGGCAAAACGCAATAAAGTGCTGTTTGAATGAATGCTTACGAGCCTGCTGCTGCCCTACCACCACTCAGTCAGACTGCTCTATCAAATGTCAAATCATTGACTTAATTATAATATAATAAACACAGAAATATGAGCCTTTGGTCATTAATATGGTCAAATCCGGAAGCTCATTTAGAAAAAACTAAAGGTTTATTCTTTCAGTGAAATACGGAACCGTTCCGTATTTTATCGAACGGGTGGCAACCCTAAGTCTAAATATTGCTGTTACATTGCACAACCTTCAATATTATGTAAAATTCTGGCAAATTAATTACGGCCTTCACACAGTTCGCAATGAGCCAACGAGCGGCCCAAACAGTTGCATATACCCTGACTCTGTTTGCGCTGAACGCAAGAGAAGTGACACATTTTCCCTAGTTAATATTGCCTGCTAACATGAATTTCTTTTAACTAAATATGCAGGTTTAAAAAAATATACTTATGTGTATTGATTTTAAGAAAGGCATTGATGTTTATGGTTAGGTACATTTGTGCAACGATTGTGCTTTTTTCACGAATGCGCTTTTGTTAAATCATCACCCGTTTGGCAAAGTTGAAGTAGGCTGTGATTCGATGATAAATTAACAGGCACCGCATTGATTATATGCAACGCAGGACAAGCTAGTTAACCTAGTAATATCATCAACCATGTGTAGTTAACTAGTTATTATGTGAAGATTGATTGTTTTTTATAACATAAGTTTAATGCTAGCTAGCAACTTACCTTGGCTCCTTGCTTCCACAAGGTCCTTTTGACGCTGCGCTTGCATAACAGGTGGTCAGCCTGCCACGCAGTTTCCTCGTGGATTGCAATGTAATCGGCCATAATCGGTGTCCAAAAAGGCTGATTACCGATTCTTATGAAAACTTGAAATCGGCCCTAATTAATCGGCCATGCCAATTAATCGGTCGACCTCTAGTTCAGATAGAAATATATAATGTGGAACAAGGAATCACGTCTAGGGCCGTGACGGTCATGACATTTTGTCAGCCGGTTATTGCCATGTAAATGACTGCCGGTCTCACGGTAATTTACCGTTAATTAACATTAACACATTTAGCATCTCCAGGCCTCCATGCATACAAGCCACTGATGTGCACGTTTGGAACATCTACATTAAAAAAGGCTAGGCTATATGACAGAACCATACATTTGTAATCTCTAAACACACACTTTTTGCTGGAAACCCACTCCTCTCAACACACTTTTCAGGATTGTCTTCTTTGAGCAGAATCAGAGATAGGTTTGGAATATTGCTCACAGTGACCAGAGGGGCTAAGGAAAAGCTTCTGAAAGAGGGGTAAAAAGGAATTGAAGAATGTGAGATGTTTTATAGTAGATGGTAGAAGGGTAGACTAGAGATATGAAAAACAAGGTCAAGCTCTCTCTCCAGAGTGGATAGACAGCTTTGTGCTTCAGCCCTTTTTAAGTTTCTCTTGCGGTTGTTTACAAGTGCACCAGTGAAATATAGCTGGCCCTCTACTTAACCTTTTTCTGCAGTGGACTAAATCAGGGTCACACAGTTTTTCTTGGTAGTCTTAAACAAATCTACTTTAAAACAAACGTATACACCTCACACACGTGGTTAAGGGCTTAAAAAACACCTGTACCATGTCAGATCTAGAGTTATTACATTTTGAGTTTGCGTCCCAATATTATACTTCACAGAAGACTGAGATATAACAAAACCGTTTGACATAAAAATACTGGATTTTCGGCGGGTCTTTTGAAATAATGTATAGTAGTTATGAAATTATGAAAAATATTAATAACATTCCACCCATTAGGGCTACAGGAAAAGGCTACAGTCCTGAAAAATATATAGCCCAGATTCCCTTAAACAAGCTGTTCAGCACTTGCTGCTCTACCATAGAGCTTCACTTACTGTTGATATGGGGGACAAAGGAATCACAGTTTAAATTCCTCTTTCAAAGGCAGAGAGACACTATAATCATTGATGTATGTTTATGTCTGTGTTGACTTTCTTCTCACCTAACTAAACTAATCTGTCTCCATTTAAGAATGTAGGCCTAATACATTTTAATTGACCTGAAGTTTATAGTTGCATAGTTTGGTAGCTAGCTCCTCAGTGCTGATACCCTGACTACACCGCTCACGTCGCGTGTGCGAGCGTTGCAAAATAAATTTAGAAATCTATGTTATTCAATTATTGCACCCACACTGCTCGCACGCGTCAACGAGTGTCTGCGTTGCCAAGGGCTAAAATACAAGTCCTTTCTATTTCTGACGCAGATCGCTCTGCAAGTCCTGCCTCTCCCATCTCCTCATTGGTTTATAGAAGCAGGTACCCACGTGCCATCTCCTCATTGGTTATACCCACGTGGGTGATTGAAAGACGAACTGTGTTGCCGGTTGTCGTGGTAATACTATGAAAGTTTAGATGCCAATCACAATATAAGTTCAAAGATGAAAAAGCCTGGAAGGAGAGATGACTAGGAACGATTCGGTTGATCGTTTTATGTGTGGATCAATTGTCGGAGTAGAGGACCTTGTGCATTTCAGGTAAAATAACAACCTAATGTTTATATCCCAGGACAAATTAACTAGCAACAGCATGCTAGTAGCTAAATAGGACAAATTAGCTAGCAAGTGCAAGCTAACTAGCTAAATTGCCATAAATGTTTAATGCTTTTCGACCTGTCCCCAAATTAATATAATTGGTTCAGAGTTTGTTTTGACATTTTAACCTGCGTGTCGTGATCGCGTTTGGTGTAGGGGGACAAAATACATTTATGCACGATGGCGCACGCGCGTAGCCGGTTTGGGTTCCGTGTGAGTCTCACCACATTAAGGAACAACGTCTTGTCAAATAAGATATGTGGGATAATGTCTCGTGGTCATGTCTGGTGTTTATTTTTTTCTGTGCTGATCGGCGCTGCACACTGGGAGAAAGATGTTTGCTGGAGACATGTATAAAACAAGCTTACGTGCTCTAAGATGTCTCACAGTGGCTGTTAATGAGATTAGCAGAGCATCCAGGCCACAGCCGAGCAGGATCCAGAAACAAACCCCACTACTATTACAGTCAGGTAATAAAGACAGTGCTAGTCCGCTCCCTGATCTGTTTGTGCTGTCATGCCAAATCCTATGGTCATTGTCAAGACGGCACAAACAGATCCGGGACCAGGATAGAAAACATTTGCTGTCTTGTGTGGTATTCTCTGCACCATCAGGCAGGAGCCCTTGTTCTCTAAGGCATCAAGTGACAATGACCAAAGGAGTTTGACAAGACTGCACAAACAGATCAGGGACCAGGCAAAAACAGTGCATCTGGAGCTGCTATCTCTATCTACCATCAGCCAGCCTGCAACAGCGTTTTCACTTGACTCCTCTAACTGGGCTCAGACACACTTGAGTCATGAATGGAAACATGTGGTGAATTGTAGCTAGGTTGTCTGTTTTCTGTCTGCTGCAAAGAAAATGACTTGCTTTGGGTTTTTGGATATAGGAAAATACATTTCCTGTTATAGTTTGTCTTTCCCGCTTGCTTGCTTACGGTCAACATGTGATTTTCAGATGCCACTAAACTGACTGGCTATTTTGCATATCAGGAAATTAAGAGTTTCAAATCTCTATTTTTAGATGCCAGGTACAAAATGCTGCCCTTTGAAGTAGTAGGCTATAGTTTGTGATTGTCATCTGCCTCCTGCAGAATCTTTTATGTCTGTATGCTACAATTTTGAATTATATATATATTTTTATTTAACTAGGCAGGTCAGTTAAGAGCAAATTCTTAATTACAATGACAGCCTAGGAACAGTGGGTTAACTGCCGTGTTCAGGGGCAGAACAACAGATTTTTACCTTGTCAGTTCAGGGGTTCGATCTAGCAACCTTTCGGTTACTGGCCCAACGCTCTAACCACTAGGCTACCTGCCGCCCCTTATTATATAATAACTTTATTTTGTTTCTATGCAGTGTGCATAGTGTAGCTGCAAGACATAGCTCACATCAACTTCCCCCCTCTGCCTGTCTGATCTTTTGATCCCCTTCACCTCTGCTAGGCATCTGCTTTAGACTCATAAAAGTAAATTCATCAATGACAACAAGGCATGTTGAATGTATGGTAGCCTAGTTGTCAGACCTAGCTTGATGGATTAGGTCAGGGAGATGTTGGAGATCTGGAACAAGCTCATATAGGCCTAGTTCGTTTCATATTCCTAATAGCCTATAGTAAGCTAGAATAGCACATTTCATCCAGTCATTTAATTATTCATAATTTTATCCCCCAACAAAATTAAGAAGCCAGTTCACATTTTCACAAGATTATCCACATAAAGACACCTATTAATTAGAATAATAATTACTCCTAAATTTAACATAGAAACATTTTAAAGTGACATTAACCACATTACCATGCACAGTTTTTATGCGTGTAAAGCCATACCGTATATAAAAAAAAAAATCACAACAGCTGTGATGGAAACAGGAAGTTTCGCTACAATTTTACAAATGTCAACAGATAATTTGTTCGTTCGATATGGTGGGATCTTTTTGTGTCTGTAAATTAATTATGCAAGAAATGTGGGTGGAAACACCTTTATGCCGCAAATATTTTTATAATAACCATCATATCAAAGTAAACTTGAAGTCACGCGATGATATGGTGTGTCGTCCTCCCACTATTACTCAGGAAACCATGCTTTTTATTAGGCTACAGATGGAATAAGTTATGATAAACTTCACAGGGTGGTGAAAGTGCAAGGTGATCTTGATGCTCCTTTCCAAAAAATATCAAGGGTCTTATTCTGGTGAAATGATGATCGATGCTTTGCCATTTGACAAATAAAATATTCTCGCACTTATCCACAATAATCTCATCATGTAGACCAGGTATTCCCAAACTGGGGTACGCAATGGCATCGGTGGGTGCGCCAAATAAAAATGTAATTCACATTTTTAAAAATGAATACAATTTTCAAACAGTACATTTATGATTTCCAATGGCGCTGTGCATTTGGGCAAGGTTTTTTTCTCGCCTGAGTAGCCTAATTTCACTTCCAAAAATAAAATTAAACCACCTAGTGTTTAGCGAAATAACAACACAATGTCAAATACAGGTAGCCTAGTCAAACAATTAACATCCAATCACATTAACCATTATTATTTCGCGGGAAACCTTCACTCTTGCGCAGACATTTAGAAACGAAACATGACAATTTGAAAAATAAGCCACAGGAGTTTTTTGAGCGAGAATAAAGACGACTTTTGAGTAGTAAGACATGTATAAAAGCAACAGATACCATTAATAGGGGCTATAAGGGGCTATAAGCGTCTTACATGGTGAGCTACCAGGTGTCTAGGACAGGCAAGCCCCATACTATTGTGGAGGACTTAATTCTTCCTGCTGCCACATATATGGCTGAGACAATGCTGGGGGAAAAGGCCCACAAAACTATACAGACAATTACTTCATCAAACAACACTGTTTCACGACACATCAGTGACATGGCAGGAGATGTTTTGAAACAATTACTGCTTCGCATACAAGCCAGTGAATTCTATGCGTTACAGCTGGATGTGGCGGGCCTGGCACAGCTCCTGCTATATGTCCGTTACATTTATGGGGGGTCAATTAAGGAAGACATCCTCTTCTGCAAACCACTGGAAACCAGGACAACATGATATAATATTTTTAAAGTACTGGACAGCTTTGTGACATCAAATGGACTTTGGTAGTCAAGATGTGTTGGTATCTGTACTGATGGCGCAAAAGCCATGACGGAGACATAGTGGATTGGTAACGCGCACGCAAGCAGTTGCTCCCGACGCCACTTGGGTACACTGCAGCATCCACCGAGAGGCTTTTGCTGCCAAGGGAATGCCTGACAGCTTGAAAGATGTTTTGGACACTACAGTGAAAATGATTAACTTTGTTAAAGCAATGCCCCTGAACTCTTGTGTATTTTCTGCATTATGCAATGATATGGGCAGCGACCATGTAACACTTTTACAACATACAGAAGTGCGCTGGTTGTCAAGGGGCAACGTATTGACACATGTTTTTGAATTGAGAGATGAGTTTAACGTTTTCTTTACTGACCATCATTTTCACTTGTCTGACCGCTTGCATGATGACGAGTTTCTCACACGACTGGCATATCTGGGTGATGTGTTTTCTCACCTGAATGATCTGAATCTAGGATTACAGGGTCTCTCCGCAACTATATTCAATGTGCGGGACAAAATTGAGGCTATGATTAAAAAGTTGGAGCTCTGTTCTGTCTGCATTAACAAGGACAACACACAGGTATTTCCATCATTGTATGATTTTTTTGTGTGCAAATGTACTCAAGCTTATGGACAATGTTAAATGTGAAAGAGCAAAGCACCTGTGTGAGTTGGGTGCGCAATTACGCAGGTACTTTCCCGAAACAGACGACACAAACAACTGGATTCGTTATCCCTTTTATGCCCTGCCTCCAGTCCACGTAATTTTTTTAAATTTTACCTTTATTTAACTAGGCAAGTCAGTTAACCTGTCTGGGGACGGGGTTCCGCTAGCGAACCCCTCGCCAACAGCCAACAGCCAATCAAATTTCTCAAACATAAAAGTATTAGACACCATTTTAAAGATAAAATTCTCATTAATCCAACCACAGTGTCCGATTTCAAAAAGGCTTTTTGGCGAAAGCAGAACATATCATTATGTTAGGTCAGCAACTAGTCACAGAAAGCATACAGTGATTTTCCAAACAAAGAGAGGAGTCACAAAAAGCAGAGATGAAATGAATCACTAATCTTTGATATTCTTCATCAGATGACACTCCCGGGACAACATGTTACGCAATACATGTATGTTTTGTTCGATCAAGTTCATATTTATATCCAAAAACCTCATTTTACATTTGGCTTTGCCTCCAAAACAGTTGCTAATATATGCATATTATTAGTAGATTTGGATAGAAAACACTCTGAAGTTTCTTTAACTGTTTGAATGATGTCTGTGAGTATAACAGAAATCATATGGCAGAGAAAAATCCAACCAGGAAGTGGGAAATCTGAGGTTTGTAGTTTATCAACTCTTATCGAATACACAGTGTCTATGGGGTCATATTGCACTTCCTAAGGCTTCCACTAGATGTCAACAGTCTTTAGAACCTTGTTTGATGGTTCTACTGTGAAGTGGGGGCGAATGAGAGGGGATTGAGTAAGGTCTCTCCCAGAGTGCCATGAGCTGACCATGCGCGTTCACATGAGAGTGAGCTCCGTTCCATCGCTCATCTGAAGTCAATGTAATTCTCCGGTTGGAACGTTATTCAAGATGTATGTTAACAACATTCTAAAGATTGATTCAATACATCGTTTGACATGTTTCTACTGACTGTTATGGAACTTTTGGACATTTCGTCACGTTTTAGTGAACGCGCTTCGTGACTTTGGAATTGTTTACCAAACGCGCTAACCAAAGTAGCTAATTAGACATAAATAACGGACATTATCGAACAAATCAAGCATTTATTGTGGACCTGGGATTCCTGGGAGTGCATTCTGATGAAGATCATCAAAGGTAAGGGAATATTTATCATGTCATTTCTGTTGACTCCAACATGGCGGCTAATTTGCCTTGTTCTGAGCGCCGTCTCAGATTATTGCACGGTTTGCTTTTTCCGTAAAGTTTTTTTGAAATCTGACACAGCGGTTGCATTAACCTCTCTAGGGTAGGGGGCAGCATTTTCACGTTTGGATGAAAAGCATACCCAAATTCAACTGCCAGTTACTCATCCCCAGGAGATAATATATGCATATTATTAGTAGATTTGGATAGAAAACACTCTGAAGTTTCTAAAACTGTTTGAATCATGTCTGTGAGTATAACATAACTTATTTAGCAGGCGAAACCCCGAGGACAAACCATTCAGATTTTTTTTTTGAGGTCACTGTCTTTTCAATTAGTTTTCATTGGGAAACCAGATTTCTAAGCGAATTGCTTGCAGTTCCTACGGCTTCCACTAGATGTCAACAGTCCTGAGAAATAGGTTGAGGTTATTCCTTTGCGTAATGAAGAAATACGGCCATCTTGAAGTCGAGGCACTCCAGGTGTCCTGGACATGCGCTTCAATCAAACAGAAGGCATGCTACATATCGTTTTTATCCTGTATTGAACACATATCATCGTGCTATGCTCAGATAATAGCATCATATGCTTTCGCTGAAAAGCCTATTTGAATTCTGACATGTTGGCCGGATTCACAACCAGTGTAGCTTTAATTTGGTATATTTCATGTGTGATTTAATGAAAGTTTGATTTTATAGTAATTTTCATAGTAGTGATACAGTAGCGTCTTGCCTAAACTCAGATTTTTGGATATAAATATGAACTTTACCGAACAAAAAATACATGTATTGTGTAACATGAAGTCCTATGAGTGTCATCTGATGAAGATTATCAAAGGTTAGTGATTAATTTTATCTCTATTTCTGCTTTTTGTTACTGCTCTCTTTAGCTGGAAAAATGGCTGTCTTTTTCTGCTCATACCTAACATAATTGTTTGTTGTGCTTTCGTCGTAAAACCTTTTTGAAATCGGACACTTTGGCTGGATTTACAACAAGTGTAGCTTTAAAATGGTGTAAAATACTTGTATGTTTGAGGAATTTAAATTATGGCGCCCTGCAGTTTCACTGGCTGTTGACGAGGTGGGACGCTACCGTCCCACATACCCTAGAGAGGTTAAGGAGAGGTATATCTATAAATGTAGAAAGTTCAGCACTGTTGCTACTCTCCCTAGGAGTGGCTGTGCTGCAAAGATGACTGCAAGAGCACAGCGCAGAATGCTCATTGATTTTAAGAAGAATCATAGAGTGTCAGCTAAAGACTTACAGAAATCTCTGGAACATGCTAACATCTCTGTCGACAAGTCTACGATACGTGAACATTGCTGCACGTCTGAAGTTTGCAAAAGTGCACCTGGATGTTCCACAGCGCTACTGGCAAAATATTCTGTGGACAGATGAAACTACACTTGAGTTGTTTGGAAGGAACACACAACACTATGTGTGGAGAAATACAGGCACAGCGCACCAACATCAAAACTTCATCCCAACTGTAAAGTATGGTGGAGGGAGCATCATAGTTTGAGGCTGCTTTGCTGCCTCAGGGCCTGGACAGCTTGCTATCAACGATGGAAAAATTAATTTCCAAGTTTATCAAGACATTTTGCAGGAGAATGTTAGGCCACCAATTGAAGCTCAACAGAAGTTGGGTGATGCAACAGGACAACGACCCAAAACACAGAAGTAAATCAACAACAGAATGGCTTCAACAGAAGAAAATACGCCTTCTGGAGTGGCCCAGTCAGAGTCTTGACCTCCCGATTGAGATGCTGTGACATGACCTTGAGGACATTTCACACCAGACATCCCAAGAAAATTGCTGAACTGAAACAGTTTTGTAAAGAGGAATTTGTAAAGAGGAATGGTCCAAAATTCCTTCTGACTGTTGTGCAGGTCTGATCCGCAACTACAGAAAACATTTGGTTGAGGTTATTGCTGCCAAAGGAGGATCAACCTGCACTGTGAATGTTTACATGGTGTGTTCAATAAAGACAAGAAAACGTATATTTTTTTTGTGTTATTAGTTTAAGCAGCCTGTGTTTGTCTATTGTTGTGACCTAGATGAAGATCAGATCAAATGTTATGACCTATGCAGAAATCCAGGTATTTCCAAAGGGTTCACATACATACTTTTTCTTTCCACTGTATGTAAGAGTGGATTCTCGGCCCTCATGAGCATGAAAACTAAACACAGGCACAGACTGTGTGTGGAATATATATCTTTTTTATTATCTGAGACTCAACATTGCAGAGTTATGAGCATCCTTTCAAGCACACCCTTCTCATTAACCTGTGGTGAGTTATTCACCATTTTTGATGAATAAATAATGTTGTATATGTAAAATGGCTAAATAAAGTGCAAAATAATTGATTATTATTATATTATTATTATTTGTACCCTGGTCCTATAAGAGCTCTTTGTCACTTTCCACAAGCCGTATTGTGACAAAACCTCACACTCAATCTTATGTTTAATAAATGTATCGTATAGTGTTTGTGTGGCAGACTTACAATGATGGCAAAAACCAACATTTGAGAGTGCGCTGACCCTGGTGCTAGAGGGGGTACGCAGCTGGAGGTTGAATGTTTGAAGGGGTACGGGACTATAAAAGTTTGGGAACCACTGATGTAGACTAGCCTACCCTCACTGTATCTGTGAGCTGTTGGCTAGAGTGCACGTGCCATGACCAAAGTAGGCTCATTTGCTCATCAAAAAGAAAGGAGGACCAAGGCATTCTTCATATAGTTAATTAAAATGCCTTTATTAGTATGGCATGTTCAATAGAAACAAAGTTTTTTAAAACCGACACATTTCGGCTGCATGGCAGAATGGCCGAATAGCACATTTGCTATTTAAAGGGATACTTCTGGATTTTGCCAAACTTTTGGATACCATTTTTATGTTGTCTGTGTCCAGTATACAGTTAGATGTAGTTTCGTGAGCCAACGCTAACTAGTGTTAGCGCAATAACTGGAATTAAGGGGGGCTATTGGCATGCTTTTGTAACTAAATGATCGTTTGAGTTGAAAATGCAATGGAAACACATCAAACTTTAGATTTTTATTCGGTACACGCAAGCTTAAAAAAAAAGTTAATTGTGTGCACTACATCATCAAACGCTGATTTTTATCCGCAACAAGTCCATTTGGTGGAAACACCAATGTTGATAAAATGCGCATATTTTCTTTATGCAGATTCTAGAATATTTGCGTTAAAATCTATCGCCAATTAGATGGAAACCTAACTAATGAGACCCCCTCAATCATTTGGGATCAAACACAAGACTTCTGTGTTTGCTATGTTGTTTGATATAATTTAAGACTCTAGGTTTCAGGAACTGGCAGGTACAGCAGAAAAAAAAGGTAAGTACTGACCCCCTCCGGACCTCCCCACTACCCAACCATAGGCCTACATCAGCACCACCAGAGGAAAGCCCTGATTGTACATTTAAACATATTTCTAGCTAGCTACTGAAGAGTTGCCAATTACCAAGTACCCAAAATAGTCTATAGCTTACCATTCCTTCTGAGGCAGTCTTCTGCCAACATCATTATTAGGCTAAAAAAGGTACATTTGGACTATGATTTGAGCAGTGTGGGTGTCGTATTGCCATAGAAATGATGTTTGATGCAGCTGATTAGCAGTTGCTACTGTTTCAGGAGTGACACTGCAGGTGTCTCTACTGAACCTTTTTACCAGTTGCTTGCTGCCTCTGCAGCAGTTCATCTTTTCAAACTGAAGGCTTGACTTTTTTTTGTTTAATCTCATGCCAACGGAAACACTAAAGTGCATGAAGACGAGACACATGAAACATTTGTTTTTAGAAAATCACTCCGTCCTGTCTCTAACCCTATCGCTCTCTCTTCCTGTCTGTCTCTATAGCTGAGGAAGACGGTGTGTGGGAGAGTGGTCTGTCCTATGAGTGCAGGACGCTCCTGTTCAAAGCCATCCACAACCTGCTGGAGCGGTGTCTCATGAACCGTAGCTTCGTACGCATCGGCAAATGGTTCGTCAAGCCCTACGAGAAGGATGAGAAGCCCATTAATAAGAGGTAAGATGCTCCCACTCACTCCTCCTAACTCCCCAGTTCCACCTTCTTCCCTTCCCACTCCCCAGTTTCCCCCTTCTTCCATTCCCACTCCCCACTTCCCCCCTTCTTCCCTTCCCACTCCCCAGTTTCCCCCTTCTTCCATTCCCACTCCCCACTTCCCCCCTTCTTCCCTTCCCACTCCCCACTTCCCCCCTTCTTCCCTTCCCACTCCCCACTTCCCCCCTTCTTCCCTTCCTCAATCCCCAGTTCCCCCTTCTTCCCTTCCCACTCCCCAGTTCCCCCCTTCTTCCCTTCCCACTCCCCAGTTCCCCCCTTCTTCCCTTCCCTTCCCACTCCCCAGTTCCCCCTTCTTCCCTCCCCAGTTCCCCCCTTCTTCCCTTACCACTCCCCAGTTCCCCCTTCTTCCCTCCCCAGTTCCCCCCTTCTTCCCTTCCCACTCCCCAGTTCCCCCTTCTTCCCTTCCCACTCCCCAGTTCCCCCCTTCTTCCCTTACCACTCCCCAGTTCCCCCTTCTTCCCTTACCATTACCCAGTTCCCCCTTCTTCTCTTCCCACTCCCCAGTTCCCCCCTTCTTCCATTCCTCGTTCCCCCTTCTTCCCTTCCTCTGTCCCCAGTTTCCCCCTTCTTCCCTTCCTCTCTCCCCAGTTCCCCCCTTCTTCCATTCCTCGTTCCCCCTTCTTCCCTTCCTATCTCCCCAGTTTCCCCCTTCTTCCCTTCCCCTCTCCCCAGTTCTGCCTTCTACCCATCCCCAGTTCCCCCTTCTTCCCTTCCTCTCTCCCCAGTTCCCCCTTCTTCCTTCCCTCTCTCCCCAGTTCCCCCCTTCTTCCCTTCCCCTCTCCCCAGTTCTGCCTTCTACCCATCCCCAGTTCCCCCTTCTTCCCTTCCTCTCTCCCCAGTTCCCCCCTTCTTCCCTTCCTCTCTCCCCAGTTCCCCCCTTCTTCCCTTGCCCTCTCCCCAGTTCTGCCTTCTACCCATCCCCAGTTCCCCCTTCTTCCCTTCCTCTCTCCCCAGTTCCCCCTTCTTCCTTCCCTCTTTCCCCAGTTCCCCCCTTCTTCCCTTCCTCTCTCCCCAGTTCCCCCCTTCTTCCCTTCCTCTCTCCCCAGTTCCGGCCTTCTTCCTTCCCTCTCTCCAGTGTCAACACTCCCACTGGTGTTGTAGTAACTCACTCAAGGGTATAATAAAGATGGATTGAAAACTTCATTTATCAATAGTTCAAAAACATCTGCTATGTGCCTCATTTACACTTGCGTGCTCTATTAGTGGTCTATTAATCAATCAGATATAAGTGCCCCTCTTGCTCCCTTACCGGGTAGATTTTGTCCTGAGCCCAATACCCACTGTCATCTCCCACAGAGAAGTGTGCTGCCTGCGTTGGTTAAATCAAGTTGTGAAGATTTTTACTGGAGAGCAGGGCTACAGACAGTGTCAAGCCTGTTTTCTATACCCTGTCGGCTGTACTCCCTGGAAATGTGTTGTCGAGCCGCAGCAGTGGCTGAGCCATCCCCTCTCCCCTCTATTTGGTGGGCAGGATTTGTCTCTGTCAGTGTCTGACCTCTTACATAAGAGGAGGTACACGGCTGCTGAGGAGAAAACAACCGAGGTGGTGACACTCAGTCCGTCACTGCCTTTGCATGGCTCCCACCACTTCATCTAGCTCCCTATTTCTCCCAGATGTTTGTGTGTATTGATATTTCAATGGAGGCTTAGAGCTCTGTTTATGTAGACTTCCTGTCCCTTTTCATTTCAATGTGAATATAGCCTATGTATTTCTGAGGTGAAGCTTCTGCAGATTAAATACTTAAACGGTAGTCAGTGTGGTGTGGTTATCAGCCCAGAGCAGGGATTGAAAGGCAAATGAGGAATGAATGATAAAAGCCCCTAACTAACAAGCTAGGGGAGACGGGAGCTCTGTTTTGTTTCATACTGGATGGACTCACGGTGTTGTCACAGTGCAGTCATCCCAGGCAAGGTATTTTGTGTTTTAGTTTTTGTACTAGACAAATGTCTCAAATGTTGTTGCCAGAAACCCCAGGAAATCAGGTGACCACAGGGAATGCAGTCGGGTGAGGCAGGCAGGCATCATTGTGATGTGATGTGAAATCTGGGAGCTACTGGCTGGCTGGGGCCACAGGATGGTGGTGGTTGACTCTATGGTTAGTTGTTTCACACTCAGTCAGTGCTACTGTGGTAACAGCCATAGTTGATTATCTGATGGCTGTTATATTTTTATCTGATGATCACATCATAAGTTCCAGCCTTAACAGTCTTTTCAGAGCCCCTGAAATATTACTCCTTATTAAAAAGCACAATGTTTTCATTGCGCTTGAATGGGAATAAAATGGCTTAATTTTCGCATAACTAATCATACGACTAACACCTAACCTCAGCAGCACTGCTCTCTCTCTCTTTACCTCTGCTGGCTGGCCCAGTCGAGGAAAATGAACAATGGGGTTTCCTCAGTCAGCCCTGGAATTCGCAGCCAGCCAAGCCAGGCCCTTTCTCTCCAGTCTCCACCCACTGTGCTGCAAGGGGATGGGGACAGGGTATAAATATTGTAGATCTTCAGCCACTCAGAAAGAGACCAGCCATGTTCTCCTTAGGATGTTGTTGTTGTTCTTCACTCAGCAGTTTGTTCCTGTTCCAGCCGCTCGGCCACAGAGGCCAGACTAAGAGCAAAGCCATGACGATCGGACATTCATAACACATGGCTTGTGTTTTAATGTTGTGCCCGGTCGGAACCTCTGGTCTATCTGAGGAGGAGGCCTTGTACCTTTTAACCACCATCTTTCAAGAGGAAAAGTTGCTTATTATCCTTTCTATTTAACTGGGACATTATAAGGATGTTTATTTCCAGAGAGTATTGTTTGAGTTGTTAGACTGTTAGGTACACAGTGCTGAGGTGCTGCTCAGGTCTAGTATTGAGAGAGAGAGAAGGAGCTCTTTGCTTTACCTCCCCAGTGGCCAGCTCCAAGTCTCCCAGCTCTGTGTGTTTTTCACCATGGCAAGGTTAAATTTGTCCTAGAGGAGCCACCGTAGATGGCTGTTCTTCCCCCAGGGAGCCTCCATCTACCAGGTTGGCGATACCGTACACCTTATCACACATACCTTACAGCAGTGGTTCCCAAACCTTTATAGTCTCGTACCCCTTCAAACATTCAACCTCCAGCTGCGTACCCCCTCTAGCACCAGGGTCAGCGCACTCTCAATTTTTTTTTTTTGCCATCGTTGTAAGCCTGCCACACACACACACACACTATACAATACTTTTATTAAACATAACAATGAGTGAGTTTTTGTCACAACCCAGCTTGTGGGAAGTGACAAAGAGCTCTTATAGGACCAGAGCACAAATAATAATATAATAATAATCAATAATCTTGCTCTTTATTTAACCATCTTACATATAAAACTTTTATTTGTTCATCGAAAATTGTGAATAACTCACCACAGGTTAATGAGAAGGGTGTGCTTGAACGGATGCACATAACTCTGCAAGGGGTTGGGTTGTATTGGAGAGAGTCTCAGTCTTAAATCATTTCCCACACACAGTCTGCCTGTATTTAGCTTTCATGCTAGCGAGGGCCAAGAATCCACTCTCACATACAGTTGAAGTCGGAAGTTTACATACACTTAGGTTGGAGTCATTAAAACAAGTTTTTCAACCACTCCACACATTTCTTGTTAACACACTATAGTTTTGGCAAGTCGGTTAGGACATCTACTTTGTGCATGACACAAGTCATTTTTCCCATAATTGTTTACAGACAGATTATTTCACTTTTAATTCACTGTATCACAATTACAGTGGGTCAGAAGTTTACATACACTAAGTTGACTGTGCCTTTAAACAGCTTGGAAAATTCCAGAAAATGATGGCTTTAGAAGCTTCAGATAGCCTAGCTGACATCATTTGAGTCAATTGGAGGTGTACCTGTGGATGTATTTCAAGGCCTGCTTTCAAACTCAGTGCCTCTTTGCTTGACATCATGGGAAAATCAAAAGAAATCAGCCAAGACCTCAGAAAAAAATTTGTAGACCTCCACAAGTCTGGTTCATCCTTGGAAGCAATTTCCAAACGCCTGAAGGTACCACGTTCATCTGTACAAACAATAGTACGCAAGTATAAACATCATGGGACCACGTAGCCGTCATACCGCTCAGGAAGGAGACGCGTTCTGTCTCCTAGAGATGAACATACTTTGGAGCGAAAAGTGCAAATCAATCCCAGAACAACAGCAAAGGACCATGTGAAGATGCTGGAGGAAACACAGTAAAACGAGTCCAATATCGACATAACCTGACAGGCCGTTCAGCAAGGAAGAAGCCGCTGCTCCAAAACCGCCATGAAAAACCAGACTACGGTTTGCAACTGCACATGGGGACAAAGATCATACTTTTTGGAGAAATGTCCTCTGGTCTGATGAAACAAAAATATAACTATTTTGCCATAATGACCATCGTTATGTTTGGAGGAAAAAGGGGGAGGCTTGCAAGCCGAAGAACACCATCCCAACCGTGAAGCACGGGGGTGGCAGCATCATGTTGTGGGGGTGCTTTGCTGCAGGCGGGACTGGTGCACTTCACAAAATAGATGGCATCATGAGAAGGAAAATTACGTGGATATATTGAAGCAACATCTCAAGACATCAGTCAGGAAGTTAAAGCTTGGTCGCAAATGGGTCTTCCAAATGGACAGTGACCCCAAGCATACTTCCAAAGTTGGGGCAAAATGGCTTAAGGACAACAAAGTCAAGGTATTGGAGTGGCCATCACAAAGCCCTGACCTCAATCCTATAGAAAATTTGTGGGCAGAACTGAAAAAGTGTGTGCGAGCAAGGAGGCCTACAAACCCGACTCACTTACACCAGCTCTGTCAGGAGGAATGGGCCAAAATTCACCCAATTTATTGTGGAAAGCTTGTGGAAGGCTACCTGAAACGTTTGACCCAAGTTAAAGAATTTAAAGGCAATGCTACCAAATACTAACTGAGTGTATGTAAACTTCTGACCCACTGGGAATGTGATGAAAGAAATAAAAGCTGAAATAAATCACTCTCTACTATTACTCTGACATTTCACATTCTTAAAATAAAGTGGTAAAACTAAATGACCTAAGACAGGACATTTTTACTATGATTAAATGTCAGGAATTATGAAAAAACTGATTTTAAATGTATTTGGCTAAGGTGTATGTAAACTTCTGACTTCAACTCTAGGTATGTGGTTGCAAAGGGCATCAGTGTCTTTAAACACTGCGATTTGCCAAGGCAGGATACTCTGAGCGCAGCCCAATCCGGAAATCTGGCAGTGTCTTCTGATTAAATAAATTTTTTACAGAACAGCTTGTTGCAATTTTGATGAGGCTCTCTTTTTCAGATATCGTTAAGTGGACTGGAGGCAGGGCATGAAAGGGATAACGAATCCAGTTGTTTGTGTCATCAGTTTCGGGAAAGTACCTGCGTAATTGCGCACCCAACTCACTCAGGTGCTTCGCTCTTTCACATTTGACATTTTCCGTAAGCGTGAGTTAATTTGCGCACAAAAAATCATACAATGATGGAAATACCTGTGTGTTGTCCTTGTTAATGAAGACAGAGAAGCGCTCCACCTTCTTAATCATGACCTCAATTTTGTCCCGCACATTGAATATAGTTGCGCGAGTCCCTGTAATCCTAGATTCAGATCACTCAGGCGAGAAAAACCATCACCCAGATAGGCCAGTCGTGTGAGAAACTCATCATCATGCCAGCGGTCAGACAAGTGAAAATGATGGTCAGTAAAGAAAACTTTAAGCTCATCTCTCAATTTAAAAAAACTTGTCAGTACTTTACCCCTTGATAACCAGCACACTTCTTTATGTTGTAAAAGCGTTACATGGTCACTGCCCACGTATCATTGCATAGTGCAGAAAATACATGAGAGTTCAGGGGCCTTGCTTTAACAAAGTTAACCATTTTTGCTGTAGTGTCCAAAACGTCTTTCAAGCTGTCAGGCATTCCCTTGGAAGCAAGAGCCTCTCGGTGGATGCTGCAGTGTACCCAAGTGGCGTCCGGAGCAACTGCTTGCACGCACGTTACCACTCCACTATGTCTCCCTGTCATGGCTTTTGCGCCATCAGTACAGATACCAACACATCTTGACCACCAAAGTCCATTTGATGTCCTTAATTGACCCCCCATAAATGTAATGGACATATACCAGGAGATGTGCCAGGCCCGCCACATCTGTTGACTCATCCAACTGTAACGCATAGAATTCACTGGCTTGTATGCGAAGCAGTAATTGTTTCAAAACATCTCCTGCCATGTCACTGATGTGTCGTGAAACAGTTTTCTTTGATGAAGGCATGTCTGTATAGTTTTTTGTGCCTTTTCCCCCAGCATTGTCCCAGCCATATCCGCGGCAGCAGGAAGAATTAAGTCCTCCACAATAGTATGGGGCTTGCCTGTCCTAGCCACTCGGTAGCTCACCATATAAGGTACTGCCCCTTCTTCTTAATGGCATCTGTTTCTTTTCTACATGTCTTACTACTCGAAAGTTGTCTTTATTCTCGCTCAAAAAACACCTGTGGCTTATTTTTGTTTCTAAATGTCTGCGCAAGAGTGAAGGTTTCATCAAGTTGTGAGATAGTACTTTTGCACTTATAACACACTGTGGCTGAGGAAAGGCACTTCACCCAATATAAATGAACCCCAAATCAATGTAGTTCTCATCATATTTGCTGCTTTTGATGGTCCAACGTCCCTGTCTGTTGTTCTGTGCTTTCCCGGGTAAGGGGGCAGTTGCACTTCGGCTGCATCAAATTCACAACTGTCAGTGTCCATGCTAGCTGTGCTAACAACAAATGTAGAATTACTAATACTAGCATTGGATGTGCCAGTGGAAGCAGAACAACTTGTGTCATCGACAGGTGCAGGTGTCGTACTGCTGGTAGTAGTAGTACTACCAGTAGAGCTGGTATGTGTCTCTATGGACGCCGGACTTTCTTTTTTTAACCATTTATTACTTTTCGGTCAAACGGAATGAGCAGCAGCTACGTTTGGCTACATACGGACCATTAATGGAATTCCTATGAGAGAGTAATGGTTAATGTGATTGTATGTTAATTATTTGACTAGGCTACCTGTATTTGACATTGTGTTGTTATTTCGATGAACACTATTATTTTTGGCAGTGAAACGAGGCTACTCAAGCGAGAGAAAAACCTCTCCCAAATGTATAGCCCTGTAATGTGAATCAGATTTTTATTTGGCGTACCCCCGAATGCATTGCGCGTACCTCAGTTTGGGAATACCTACCTTACAGCATTTCCTACTACCCCTGGGGGTTATAGAAGTGAAATTACTTTTCTGTTCTCCTAACTACTGGTTCAGGAATGGTTGCGTTGTTTTCAAATAATCAAATCAAATTGTATTTGTCACATGCGCCGAATACAACAGGTGTAGACCTTACGGTGAAATGCTTACTTACAATGCAGTTCAAGAAATAGAGTCAAGAAATCATTTCCCAAATAATCTAAAATAAAAAAAATTGATCAAAAAGTAACACAAGAAAGTTAATAAACAATAACGAGGCTATATACAGGGGGTACCGGTACCGAGTCAATGTGCTGGGTTATAGGTTAATAGAGGTAATTTGTAAAGTGACTATGCATAGATAATAAACAGCGGATAGCACCAGTGTAAAAACAAAGGAGGGGGGGGGTGTCAATGTAAATAGTCCGTTTGGCCATTTGATTAATATTTCATCAGTCTTATGGCTTGTGGGTAGAAGGTGTTAAGGAGCCTTCTGGACCTAGACTTGAGGCTCCGGTACCGCTTGCCGTGCGGTAGCAGAGACAGCAATCTATGACTTGGGTGACTGGAGTCTTTAACAACTTTTTGGGCCTTCCTCTGACACCGCCTGGTATAGACGTCCTGGATGGCAGGAAGCTTGGCCCCAGTGATGTACTGGGCCGTACGCAGTACCCTCTTTAGCGCCTTACTGTAAGATGCTGAGCAGTTGCCATACCAGGCGGTGATGCAACCAGTCAGGATGCTCTCGATGATGCAGCTATAGAACTTTTTGAGGATCTGGGGACCCATGACAAATATTTTCAGTCTCCTGAGGGGAGACTATCTTCTTCACAACTGTCATGGTGCGTTTGGACCATGATAGTTCGTTTGTGATGTGGACCCCAAGGAACTTGAAACTCTCGACCTTCTCCACTACAGCCCCGTCAATGTTAATGGGGGCCTGTTCGGCCCTCCTTTTCTTATAGTCCATGATCAGCTCCATTGTCTTGCTCACATTGAGGGAGAGGTTGTTGTCCTGGCACTACACTGCCAGGTCTCTGACCTCCTCCCTATAGGCTGTCTCATCGTTGTCAGTGATCAGGCCTACCACTGTTGTGTCGTCAGCAAACTTAATGATGGTGTTGGAGTAGTGCACGGCCACGCAGTCGTGTGTGAACATGGAGTGCAGGAGGGGAATAAGCACACACCCCGATGGGCACAAGTGTTGAAGATCAGCGCGGCAGATGTGTTGTTGCCTACCCTTACTACCTGGGTGCGGATCCAGTTGCGGAGGGAGGTGTTTAGTCCCAGGGTCCTTAGCTTAGTGATGCGCTATATGGACACTGTGGTGTTAAACGCTGAGCTGTAGTCAAGAAACAGCATTCTCACATCGGTGTTCCTTCTGTCCAGGTGGGAAAGGGCAGTGTGGAGTGCAATTGAGATTGCGTCATCTGTGGATCTGTTTGGGTGGTATGCAGATTGGAGTGGGTCTAGGGTTTCCGGTATGATGGTGTTGATGTGAGCCATGACTAGCCTTTCAAAGCACTTCATGGCTTTCGAGTGCAACAAGGCTGTAATCATTAAGGCAGGTTACCTTCACTTTCTTTGGCACAGGATATGTTTGAAACATATAGGTATTACAGACTTGGTCAGGAAGAGGTTGAAAATGTAAGTGAAGACACTTGCCAGTTGGTCAGCACATGCTTTGAGTACACGTCCTGGTAATCCGTCTGGCCCTGCGGCTTTGTGAATGTTGACCTGTTTAACTTCTTATGGCTGCAATCCCGTTAACGGGATGATATGACAACAGCCAGTGAAAGTGCACGGCGCCACATTCAAACAACAGAAATCTCATAATAAAAATTCCTCAAACATACATGTATCTTGTACCATTTTAAAGGTAATCTTGTTGTTAATCCCACCAAAGTGTCCAATTTCAAATAGGCTTTTCAGCGAAAGCACCACAAATGATTATGTTAGGTCACCACCAACTCACAGAAAAATTCTGCCATTTTTCCAGCCAAAGAGAGGAGTCACAAAAAGCACAAATAGAGATAAAATTAGTCACTAACCTTTGATGATCTTCATCAGATGACACTCATAGGACTTCATGTTACACAATACATATATGTCTTGTTCGATTAAGTTCATATTTATATCCAAAAACCTCAGTTTACATTGGCGCCATGTTCAGAAATGCCTCCAAAATATCCGGAGAAATTGCAGAGAGCCACGTCAAATAACAGAAATACTCATCATAAACTTTGATGAAAGATACATGTTTTACATAGAATTAAAGATACACTTGTTCTTAATGCAACCGCTGTGTCAGATTTCAAAAAGCTTTACGGCAAAACACAATATTCAATAACCTGAAAACAGCGTTCAGCCACAAAAGCAAGCCATACAGTTACCCGCCAAATTGTGCAGTCAACAAAACTCATAAAAAGCATTATAAATCTTCACTTACCTTTGCTGATCTTCATCGGAATGCACTACCAGGACTCCCACTTCCACAAGAAATGTTTGTTTTGTTCGGTAATGTCCATAATTTATGTCCAAATAGCTATTTTTGGTAGCGTGTTTGGTAAACAAATCCAACGTCAGGATGCGCGTTCACTAAAAGCTGACAAAATGTCCAAAAGTTCCGTAACAGTCAGTAGAAACATGTCAAACGATGTATTGAATCAATCTTTAGAATGCTTTTAACATACATCTTGAATAACGTTCCAACCGGAGAATTACATTGACTTCAGATGAGCGATGGAACAGAGCTCCCTCTCATGTGAATGCGCATGGTCAAAGCATGGTCAAAGCATGGTCAAAGCATAGTCAGGTCATGGCAGACCTTACTAATTCCCCTCTCATTCGGCCCCCCTTCACAGTAGAGGCATCAGACAAGGTTCTACAGACTGTTGACATCTAGTGGAAGCCGTAGGAAGTGCAAACTCATCCATATCTCGCTGTGATTTCAATAGGATCTTGGTTGAAAATCAACCAGCCTCAGAATTCCCACTTCCTGTTTAGATTTTTTCTCAGGTTTTTGCCTGCCATATGAGTTATGTTATACTCACAGACAAAATTCAAACAGTTTTAGAAACTTCAGAGTGTTTTCTATCCAATACTAATAATAATATGCATATATTAGCAACTATGACTGAGGAGCAGGCCGTTTACTCTGGGCACCTCTGTGCACATTTCATCCAAGCTACTCAATACTGCCCCTGCAGCCATAAGAAGTGGAGAGTATCATCACACAGTCGTCCGGAACAGCTGGTGTTCTCACGCATGCTTCAGTGTTGCTTGCCTCGAAGCGAGCATAAAAAGCATTTAGCTCGTTTGGTAGGCTTACGTCACTGGGCAGCTTTGTGGTAGTAAATAGATGGCTACGAATAATATAGATGAGAACTCTCTTGGTATATAGTGTGGTCTACAGCTTATCATGAGGTATTCTACATCCTTTCGAGCAATATCTCAAGTCTTCTTTAATATTTGACTGCGCTCTAGCAGTAATTGACAAATAGACACACACCCTCGCCCCTCATCTTACCAGACGTAGCTGCTCTGTCCTGCCAATGCACGGAGAAGTCAGCCAGTTCTATATTATCCGTGTTGTCGGTTAGCCACGTCTCGGTGAAACTTAAGATATTACAGTTTTTAATGTCCTGTTGGTAGGATAGTCTTAATTGTAGATTGTTTTCCAATGATTGAACATTGGCCAATAATACAGAGGATAGTGGTGGTTTACCTACTCGTAGGCCAAATTCTTACGAGGCACTCTACCCTCCTACCCCTTTTTTGCCGTCTTTTCTTCACGTGGATGACGGGGATTTTGGCCTTGTCTCGACAAAGCAGTACACACACACACACCAATTGATTAATGGACTGCTGAATGTATATTTGTTTCTCTGGCTTTGTTTGCTCTTTTCAGTATTATGTCTATCTCTGATAAGCTACATAGGAAATGGCTGAAAATAGCCCATATTAATATACAGTGGGGAGAACAAGTATTTGATACACTGCCGATTTTGCAGGTTTTCCTACTTACAAAGCATGTAGAGGTCTGTAATTTTTTATCATAGGTACACTTCAACTGTGAGAGACGGAATCTAAAACAAAAATCCAGAAAATCACATTGTATGATTTTTAAGTAATTAATTTGCATTTTATTGCATGACATAATTATTTGATCACCTACCAACCAGTAAGAATTCCGGCTCTCACAGACATGTTAGTTTTTCTTTAAGAAGCCCTCCTGTTCTCCACTCATTACCGGTATTAACTGCACCTGTTTGAACTCGTTACCTGTATAAAAGTCACCTGTCACACACACACTCAATCAAACAGACTCCAACCTCTCCACAATGGCCAAGATCAGAGAGCTGTGTAAGGACATCAGGGATAAAATTGTAGACCTGCACAAGGCTGAGATGGGCTACAGGACAATAGGCAAGCAGCTTGGTGAGAAGGCAACAACTGTTGGCGCAATTATTAGAAAATGGAAGAAGTTCAAGATGACGGTCAATCACCCTCGGTCTGGGGCTCCATGCAAGATCTCACCTCGTGGGGCATCAATGATCATGAGGAAGGTGAGGGATCAGCCCAGAACTACACGGCAGGACCTGGTCAATGACCTGAAGAGAGCTGGGACCACAGTCTCAAAGAAAACCATTAGTAACACACTACGCCGTCATGGATTAAAATCCTGCAGCGCACGCAAGGTCCCCCTGCTCAAGCCAGCGCATGTCCAGGCCCGTCTGAAGTTTGCCAATGACCATCTGGATGATCCAGAGGAGGAATGGGAGAAGGTCATGTGGTCTGATGAGACAAAAATAGAGCTTTTTGGTCTAAACTCCACTCGCCGTGTTTGGAGGAAGATGAAGGATGAGTACAACCCCAAGAACACCATCCCAACCGTGAAGCATGGAGGTGGAAACATCATTCTTTGGGGATGCTTTTCTGCAAAGGGGACAGGACGACTGCACCGTATTGAGGGGAGGATGGATGGGGCCATGTATCGCGAGATCTTGGCCAACAACCTCCTTCCCTCAGTAAGAGCATTGAAGATAGGTCGTGGCTGGGTCTTCCAGCATGAAAACGACCCGAAACACACAGCCAGGGCAACTAAGGAGTGGCTCCGTAAGAAGCATCTCAAGGTCCTGGAGTGGCCTAGCCAGTCTCCAGACCTGAACCCAATAGAAAATCTTTGGAGGGAGCTGAAGGCCGTATTGCCCAGCGACAGCCCCGAAACCTGAAGGATCTGGAGAAGGTCTGTATGGAGGAGTGGGCCAAAATCCCTGCTGCAGTGTGTGCAAACCTGGTCAAGAACTACAGGAAACGTATGATCTCTGTAATTGCAAACAAAGGTTTCTGTACCAAATATTATGTTCTGCTTTTCTGATGTATCAAATACTTATGTCATGCAATAAAATGCAAATTAATTACTTAAAAATCATACAATGTGATTTTCTGGATTTTTGTTTTAGATTTCGTCTCTCACAGTTGAAGTGTACCTATGATAAATATTACAGACCTCTACATGCTTTGTAAGTAGGAAAATCTGCAAAATCGTCAGTGTCTCAAATACTTCTTCTCCCCACTGTATGTAGCCTTAGAAATAAGGTTAATGAAATCAAAAACTTTCTAACATCAGATAACATTAATTTATTAGCCATTTCTGAGACTCACTTAGATAATTAATTTTATGATACATCAGTAGCAATACAAGGATATAACATTTATAGAAGAGACAGAAATGCTTAGGGGGAGGTGTTGCTGTATATTTTCAGAGCCATATCCCTGTAATGCTTAGAGAAGATCTTATGTCAAGTGTTACTGAAGTGTTGTGGTTGCAGGTTCACTTGGCACATCTAAGCCTTTTCCTTTGGGGTGTTGCTATAGGCCACGACGTGCTAACAGTCATTATCTAAATAATATGTGTGAAATGCTTGATAGTGTATGTGATGTAAACAGAGAGGTCAACTTTCTTGGGGACCTGAATATTGACTGGTTTTCATCAAGCTATCCGAAGCTTCTTAATGTAACCAGTGCCTGTAATCTGGTTCAGGTTATTAATCAACCTACTATGGTGTTTACAAACACTACAGGAACAAGATCATCCACATGTATCGATCACATTTTTACTAATGCTGTAGAACTTTGTCCTTAAGCTATATCTGTACCCATTGGATGCAGTGATCACAGTATAGTGGCTATATCTAGGAAAGCCAAAGTTCCAACAGCTGGGCCTAAAATAGCATAAGAGATCATACAAAATATTTTGTTGTGACCCTAATGTGGATGATGTTAAAAATATTTGTTGGTCTGATGTGATTAATGAGGAGCATCCAGACACTGCACTTGATGAATTTATGAACTTGCTTCTTCCAATTTTTGATAAGCATGCACCTGTTAAGAAACTGACTGTTAGAACTGTTACGGCTCCATGGATGGATGTGGAATTGAAAAACTGTATGGTTGAAAGAGATGTGGCAAAAGGAGTGGCTAATAAGTCTGGCTGCACATCTGACTGGCTTACTTACTGCAAATTGAGAAATTATGTGACTAAACTCAGCAAAAAGAAGAAACTTTATTATGAAGCCAAGATCGATGATATAAAGAATGATGGAAAAAAACTTTGGAGTACTTTAAATTAAATTATGGGAAGAAAGATCAAATTCAACTCCATCTTTCATCGAATCAGATGGCTTATTCATCACAAAACCATTTGATGTTGCCAGTTATTTTAATGATTATTTCATTGGCAAAGTGGGCATACTTAGACAGGATATGCCCACAACGAACAGTGAGCAATTGTATTTCTGCATAAAAAAACAAATAATGAAAGAAAAGCAGTGCAAGTTTGAATTTTGTAAAGTTAGTGTGGGAGAGGTGGAAGAATGATTGTTGTCGATCAATAATGACAAACCTCCTGGCGTTGACAACTTAGATAGAAAGCTACTGAGGGTGGTAGCTGACTCTATCGCCACTCCTATCTGTCATATTTTTTATCTGAGCCTAGAGGAAAGTCTTTGTCCTCAGGCCTGGAGGGAAGCCAAAGTAATTCCGCTACCCAAGAGTGGTAAAGCGGCCTTTATTGGTTATAACAGCAGACCTATAAGCTTGCTGCCAGCTCTTAGCAAACTGTTGGAAAAAATTGTGTTTGACCAAATACAATGCTATTTCTCTGTAAACAAATTTACAGACTTTCAGCATGCTTATTGAGAAGGGCACTCAACATGTACTGCACTGACACAAATGACTGATGATTGGCTGAAAATAATTGACAATAAGAAGATTGTGGGAGCTGTACTGTTAGATTTCAGTGCAGCCTTTGATATTATTGACCATAACCTTTTGTCGAAAAAAAACGTATGTGCTATGGCTTTTCAACCTCTGCCATATCGTAGATTCAGAGCTATCTATCTAATAGAACTCAGAGGGTTTTCTTTAATGGAAGCTTCTCTAATGTCAAACATGTAAAGTGTGGTGTACCGCAGGGCAGCTCTCTAGGCCCTCTACTCTTTTCTATTTTTACCAATGACCTGCCACTGGCATTAAACAAAGCATGTGTGTAGCAACTACAGCTAATGAAGTCACTGAAACCCTTAACAAAGAGTTGCAGTCTGTTTTGGAATGGGTGGCCAGTGACAGATGATGATGCAGTTGATGATGATGATGCAGTTGATGCCAGGTGATGGAGTTGGCTTGCTGGCACATTCTATGCTCACTTCGAGGCAGATAATACCGAGCCATCCAGGAAGACTCGTGCTCTGGACTACCAGGTGCTTTTGATCTCCAAGGCTGACGTGAGGAAAACTCTCAAGAGTGATTACTCGCAAGGGCACCTGCCTAGATGGCATCCCTGGCAGCGTCCTCAGGGTGTGTGCTGACCAGCTGGCGGGCATCTTCTCAGACATCTTCAACTTTGCTTTAAGGAGGTGACATGCCCAAATGACTATTGCCACATCGTGCTCACCTTGGTGATCATGAAGTGCCTCTGGACCCACTCCAATGGACCCACTCCAATAGATCCACGGAAGATGCCATTTCCATCACTATTCACATGGCCGTAACACATCTAGACAAGAGGAACACCTATGTGAGAATTCTGTTCATTGACTACAGTTCAGCATTCAACACTGTTGTTCCCTCCAAGCTCGACACCAAGCTCAGAGCCCTGGGTCTGGACACCACTGCCTGCAACTGGATCCTGGACTTCCTGACAGGCAGACCACAAGCTGTGAGGATTGACAACAACACCTTCTCCACACTAACTGTTAACACACGGGCCCCCCAGGGGTATGTCCTCAGTCCTCTGCTGTACTCCCTGTTCACCCACGAATGCGTGGATTTGCACAACACCAACTCCATCAACAAGTTTGCCGACGACACCACAGTTGTAGGCCTGAGGGTCCTCTCCAAATACTACTGCTGCACCATCGAGAGCATCCTAACTGGTTGCATCACGGCGTAGTATGGGAATTGCTCCGTCTACGACCGCAAGGCCCTCCAGCAGGTGAAGACGGCCCAGTACATCACTGGGACTGTGCTCCGACCCATCCAGGATATCTAGTCGAAACGGTGCCTGAGGAAGGTGAGCAGTATCACCAAGGACCCGACACACCCCAGCCACAAGCTGTTCTCTCCCTTGCCATTGGGCAGACGGTATCGGAGCATGATGTCTGATACCAAAAGGCTCAGAGACAGTTTCTATCTACAAGCAAATCAGACTGCTGAGCACTTGAACTGTACTGACCACCTGTTCTGATTCTCCACACCTTAGCACACATGCACTCACTCATGCATACACACACAGAGATATGCACACACACTCTTATACATTCATGCTACACACACATCACAACTGTTGCTACCAAACTCTTATTATACGGCATCTGAGGTAAAGTAGTTTCTGGCTACAACTGGAGTGAGGCGCGGGAGAATGAGCCGACTGAAGGGGGAGGGGGGAAATTACAGTATATTATTTTTATTGATTCTTATTAAGTAAACTATATTAGGCCTATACTACCATTCCTGCGGGTCCCGCGGGAGTCCTGTTCCCGTGTCAACCTCTAGTGTTGAGTACAGATAAATACTTTTCTCAGGTGACCTGGGTAAACGTGTTAACGTTAGAGTTGTAGGCCATGTCATGCTGTCGTCGCAGCAACCGTGCTGCAGCTTAAAGTCACACTCTCCCAGTCACTATAATAATCTAATGTCTTATGCAAAGCAGGCTAGCTCAGACTGCAAACTCACTGTTTGGTTGTGCTGCGAAACCCATCCTTTTCGAAGAGTATCTTAAATAATCCCACAGCACCCCACCTCACACCCCCTCATCAGTCCCCCATCACCCCCCCCCTCCCCCCCAAAACAAAATATGATATGTGGATGTCCCACCTAGGAGGGAGAGAGGGAGAGAGAGAGATCAGGTCTGTAAACCTGCTCTAGATAACCCCAAAGCACCTCTCTGAAGTCTTCTGCTGCTGTAATGTGTTTGAGAGAGAATGCACTGTCTGAAAGAGGAAGGGAGAGAACCTCCTCGTTGTCATGGCAGCAGGGAGATGCACCCCGGGATGGGGATTGTGTGTTTCCATGGGGAAGGAGGATGCCTGTCCGCTATTGGTCAGCTTCAAACAGACTTGTCTATGTGTTGTTTACCCTAGACCTAATTGGTCCCATTTTCAAAGAGCTCAGAAATTCTTTAAGATCAGTCATCTCCTAGCCAATGTTCATAATATTAATAGAATTTTCTTGATATGTTGATAGATTTTGCTTGATAATTCTGCTTGATCTCAACATTTCCTTTTAAATATGGCTAAGTGTTCAATAAATTCACTAAACAACACATGAAGTCCATGTATACTTTCAGTGTTAGCTTCTGTTAGATTTATAGCAGATTGAACAGGTTCTTTGTTATTAAATGGAATGGTTGATATCAGTTTGCCTGACTGACAATTAATTAATGCAATGCAGTACGTTATGCAATGGAGCATATGCCTGTGTGTTTATGACGAGTGTTTGCATCCGTGGGTTGTACAGTTCTCCTTGCTCGCTCTTCCCCTCCTCTCTTCCTCACTCTCTTCCTTTCCTCCCTCCCTCTCTGCCTCCCCCATCTCCTTCTCTCTCTCGCTCTCTCTCTCACTCTCTCGCTCTCTCGCGCTCTCTGTCCTTCCCTCACTCCCTCAGATGGAGAGATGGAGGGGGAAGGGAGGGTGGTGAGTGACACTCCTCTCCTGTGCAGGGCGGAATCAGAGAGCAGAGCAGCGTTAAGTAGGACAGTGCAGGATAAAGACACACACACACACTGCCTCCAGCACTCAATGTATCCCCTCCCAACACACACATGCAGATACAGACACACAAATATACACACACATTCACAGGTAGATAGACACACATGTTTACAAACATAAAACAATAGCAAACACACAAATGCACATGAAGACAGACAAATGCAGTGCCTTCAGAAAGTATTCACACCCCTTGACTTATTCCACATTTTTGTTGTGTTACAGCTTGAATTGAAAATGTATTAAATAGGTTTTTTCTCTCACCAAAATATAGTGAGTGGTACTCAGTAATAAGTTGTATTGGCTTTGCCCCAAACATAACACTTTGTATTCAGGACAAAAAGTGAATTGCTTTGCCACATTTTTTGCAGTATTACTTTAGTGCCTTGTTGCAAACAGGATGCATGTTTTGGAAATTGTATTAATCCTTCTTTTCACTCTGTCAATTAGGTTAGTTTTGTGGAGTAACTACAATGCTGTTGATCCATCCTCAGTTTTCTCCTTGTCACAGCCATTAAACTCTGTAACTGTTTTAAAGTCACCAATTGTCACGATCGTCTTCTTGAGAGAGATTGGACCAAGGCGCAGCGTGTGCAAAATACATCTCTTTATTGTGGAAAAGAGAGAAAAACACGAAAACGAACACTATACACAAACTAACAAAAAACGACCGTGAAGCTAAATAACGTAAGTGCACAGACAAGCAACAAACGTTCAACATAGACAATTACCCACAAACACATGATGCCCATGGCTGCCTTAAATATGGCTCCCAATTAGAGACAATAAACCACAGCTGTCTCTAATTGAGAACCAATCTAGGCAGCCATCGACATACAAACACCTAGACAAGACATTACCCCATTAAACCTACAAACCCCTAGACAAACCAAAACACATACTTCACCATGTCACACCCTGACCTAACTAAAATAATAATGAAAACAAAGATAACTAAGGCCAGGGTGTGACATAACCCCCCCCTTAAGGTGCGAACTCCGGGCGTACCAGCATAAAGTCTAGGGGAGGGTCTGGGTGGGCGTCTGTCCACGGTGGCGGCTCTGGCACTGGTCGTGGTCCCCACCCCACCATAGTCACTACCCGCTTTCGTAGCCTCCTCCAAATGACCACCCTCCAACTTAACCCCACTGGATTAAGGGGCAGCACCGGACTAAGTGGCAGCACCGGACTAAGGGGCAGCACCGGACTAAGGGGCAGCACCGGACTAAGGGGCAGCACCGGACTAAGGGGCAGCACCAGGATAAGGGGCAGCACCAGGATAAGGGGCAGCACCAGGATAAGGGGCAGCACCAGGATAAGGGGGGCAGCACCAGGATAAGGGGGGCAGCACCGGACTGAGGGGCAGCACCGGACTGAGGGGCAGCACCGGACTGAGGGGCAGCACCGGACTGAATGGCGGATCCTGGCTGGCTGGCTCTGGCGGATCCTGGCTGGCTGGCGGATCCTGGCTGGACGGCTCTGGCGGATCCTGGCTGGACGGCTCTGGCGGATCCTGGCTGGACGGCTCTGGCGGATCCTGGCTGGACGGCTCATGGCTGGCTGACGGATCTGGCTGCTCATGGCTGGCTGACGGATCTGGCTGCTCATGGCTGGCTGACGAATCTGGCTGCTCATGGCTGGCTGACGGATCTGGCTGCTCATGGCTGGCTGACGGATCTGGCTGCTCATGGCTGGCTGACGGATCTGGCTGCTCATGGCTGGCTGACGGATCTGGCTGCTCATGGCTGACTGACGGATCTGGCTGCTCATGGCTGGCTGACGGATCTGGCTGCTCATGGCTGGCTGACGGATCTGGCTGCTCATGGCTGGCGGACGGATCTGGCTGCTCATGGCTGGCTGACGGATCTTGGCTGGACGGCTCTGGCGGATCCTGGCTGGACGGCTCTGGCGGATCCTGGCTGGACGGCTCTGGCGGATCCTGGCTGGACGGCTCTGGCGGATCCTGGCTGGACGGCTCTGGCGGATCCTGGCTGGACGGCTCTGGCTGAACCTGTCTGGCGGAAGGCTCTGGCTGATCCTGTCTGGCGGAAGGCTCTGGCTGATCCTGTCTGGCGGAAGGCTCTGGCTGATCCTGTCTGGCGGAAGGCTCTAGCGGCTCCTGTCTGGCGGAAGGCTCTAGCGGCTCCTGTCTGGCGGAAGGCTCTAGCGGCTCCTGTCTGGCGGAAGGCTCTAGTGGCTCCTGTCTGGCGGACGGCTCTGAAGGCTCATGGCAGACGGGCGGCTTTGCAGGCTCAGTACAGACGGGCGGCTTTGAATACTCAGTACAGACGGGCAGTTCATGCGGCGCTTGGCAGACGGACAGTTCAGACGGCGTTGGGCAGACGGGCAGTTCAGGCGCCGTTGGGCAGACGGGCAGTTCAAGCGCCGTTGGGCAGACGGGCAGTTCAAGCGCCGTTGGGCAGACGGGCAGTTCAGGCGCCGTTGGGCAGACGGGCAGTTCAGGCGCCGTTGGGCAGACGGCAGACTCTGGCCGGCTGAGACGCACTGTAGGCCTGGTGCGTGGTGCCGGAACTGGAGGTACCGGGCTGAGGACACGCATCTCAGGGCTAGTGCGGGGAGAAGGAACAGGGCATGCTGGACCCTGGGGACGCACATTAGGCCTAGTGCGTGGTGCCGGAACTGGTGGTACCGGGCTGAGGATACGCATCTCAGGGCTAGTGCGGGGAGCAGCAACAGGACGCACAGGACTCTGGGGACACACAGGAGGCTTGGTGCGTGGTGTAGGCACTGGTGGTAAAGGGCTGGAGACACGCACCATAGAGCTAGTGCGTGGAGGAGGCACAGGGCTCTGAAGACGCACAGGAAGCCTGGTGCGTGGTGTAGGCACTGGTGGTACTGGGCTGGAGCGGGAAGGTGGCGCCGGAAATACCGGACCGTGCAGGCGTACTGGCTCCCTTGAGCACTGAGCCTGTCCAACCTTACCTGGTTGTATGCTCCCCGTCGCCCGACCAGTGCGGGGAGGTGGAATAACCCGCACCGGGCTATGTAGGCGAACCGGGGACACCATGCGTAAGGCTGGTGCCATGTAAGCCGGCCCGAGGAGACGCACTGGTGGCCAGATGCGTTGGGCCGGCTTCATGACATCCGGCTCAACGCTCAATCTAGCCCGGCCGATACGTGGAGCTGGAATGTACCGAACCGGGCTATGCACGCGTACAGGAGACACCATGCGCTCTACTGCGTAACACGGTGTCTGCCCGTACTCTCGCTCTCCACGGTAAGTACAGGGAGTAGGCGCAGGTCTCCTACCTGACTTCGCCACACTCCCTTTAAGGCCCCCCCCAAGAAATTTTTGGGTTGTACTCACGGGCTTCCAGCCTTGCTTCCGTGCTGCCTCCTCATATCGCCTCCTCTCGGCTTTAGCTGCCTCCAGCTCTTCACGAGGGAGGCGATATTCTCCCGGTTGTGCCCAAGGTCCCTTACCATCCAGTATCTCCTCCCATGTCCATGAATCCTGTGTAGGTGGGTCCTGTTGCCGCTTGACACGCCGCTTGGTCCTATATTGGTGGGTAATTCTGTCACGATCGTCTTCTTGAGAGAGATTGGACCAAGGCGCAGCGTATGCAAAATACATCTCTTTATTGTGGAAAAGAGAGAAAAACACGAAAACGAACACTATACACAAACTAACAAAAAACGACCGTGAAGCTAAATAACGTAAGTGCACAGACAAGCAACAAACGTTCAACATAGACAATTACCCACAAACACATGATGCCCATGGCTGCCTTAAATATGGCTCCCAATTAGAGACAATAAACCACAGCTGTCTCTAATTGAGAACCAATCTAGGCAGCCATCGACATACAAACACCTAGACAAGACATTACCCCATTAAACCTACAAACCCCTAGACAAACCAAAACACATACTTCACCATGTCACACCCTGACCTAACTAAAATAATAATGAAAACAAAGATAACTAAGGCCAGGGTGTGACACCAATGGCCTCATGGTGAAATCGCTGAGCAGTTTCTTCCCTCTCCGGCAAATGAGTTAGGAAGGACGCCTGTATCTTTGTAGTGACTGGGTGTATTGATGCACCATCCAAAGTGTAATTAATAACTTCACCAAGCTCAAAGGGATATTCAATGTCTGTTTTGTTTTTTTACCCATCTACCAATAGGTGCCCTTCTTTGCGAGGTATTGGGAAATCTCCCTGGTCTTTGTGGGTGAATCTGTGTTTGAAATGAGCTGCTTGACTGAGGGACCTTACAGATAATTGTATGTGTGGGGTACAGAGATGAGGTAGTCATAAAAAAATCATGTTAAACACTATTTTTGCACACAGAGTGAATCCATGCAACTTATTATGTGACTTTTTTACACACATTTTTTCTCCTGAACTCAAGCTTTTCATTATTAATTCATTTGTAAAAATGTCTATAAACATAATTCCATTTTGACATTATGGGGTGTTGTGTGTAGGCCAGAAAAACAATCTAAATCTCAATTCAGTTTAAATTCAGGCCGTATCACAACAAAATGTGGAAAAAGTCAAGTTGTTTGTGTACTTTCTGAAGGCAATGTATATGCTATTTAGCAGACGCGAAAAGGTCTGCTTGAAACATGTACATTGCCTTCAGAAAGTATTCACCTTTCAGCAGAACAATAACCTAAAACACAAGGCCAAATATACACTGGAGTTGTTTACCAAGATGACATTGAATGTTCCTGAGTGGTCTAGTTACAGTTTTGACTTGAATCGGCTTGAAGATCTGTGGCAAGACTTAAAAATGGCTGTTAACAATGCTCAACTTGACAGAGCTTGAAGACTTTTTAAAATAATAATGTGCAAATATTGTACAATCCAGGTGCGCAAAGCTCCTAGAGACTTACCCAGAAAGAGTCACAGCTGTAATCTCTGCCAAAGGTGATTCTAACATGTATTGACTCGGGGGGTTGAATACTTATCTAATCAATATATATTAGTATTTTACATTTTTCAGATAATTTCTGTAAATGTTAGAATGTTCTTCTACTTTGACATTACAGAGTATTTTGAGTAGATTGTTGACATAAAATGGCAATTAAGTCCATTTTAATCCCACTTTGTAACACAACAAGAAGTAGAAAGGGTAAAGGTGTTGTCACGAATATCACCGAAGGTGGCTCCTCCCCTTCTCGTTCGGGTGGCGCTCGGCGGTCGTCGTCGCCGGTCTACTAGCTGCTACCGATCCCTTTTTCCCTTTTCGTTTTGTTGGGTCTAATTGGTTTCACCTGTTCCTTGTTTGGGGTTTTTGGGTTGGGTTATTTAAGTGCAGTTAGCCCGCTTGTGTTCGTGCGGGATTGTTTTGCTGTAGGTGGTATAGGAGTGTCTCTGTCTTTTTGGATTGTCCGCTGTACAGCATATGTACCTGTGTAGTACATTATTTTTGGAGTGTTTACGCCTGTGTTCGGCGTCACCCTCTTTGTGCGCGGTATTGTACGGAATAAAGTGTTTTTTCCCGAATCCTCTGCTCTCTGCACCTGACTCCACACCCATCACTCTACGCACCGTTACATGTGTGTAAATACTTACTGAAGTCACTGTATACACACACACACACACACACACACACACACACACACACACACACACACACACACACACACACACACACACACACACACACACACACACACACACACACACACACACACACTCATCAACCCATCCCTGCGCCCACCCAAGTTGTATCTCCAGCAACAGGAATTCCTTAGAGACCAGCAGTGTTTGGCCATGTGACTAGGCAGGGATGCAGGCAGCTCTGTAGATGTATCATGTTGCCTCATGTCAAAACATAGAGAGGGAGAGAGAAAAGGAAGGAGAGAGAGAACAAGAAAGAGAAGGAGAGAGTGAGCGAGATCCTGCAGAGCAGATAAATATGGCTCTTAAGCGCTACACAGGAGTGAGATTACCAACGCCAGTGAGTCCCCACTTCCTCTCTAATACCAGCCCTTTTACTGTGTCTAATACTAATACCATCTGGCCTCACAGTGAACACAGAAACACACAGCAACAGTCATAACCATCTGATAATCTCTCTCTACTCAGATATAGCAGATGTCATAATGCTACTCAAAGCCTTTTAGTAGCACATTAAAATTCATATGAAAATGGCATAAAACAGAGCGGTTAAAAATATGACAATAGAAGGGCTCCTATTACGGTAGTGAGTGAACTTGTGTACAGGGCTAAAGGGGGGGCTAAGCCATTCATGTTTCCCCTCTCTCTCCTCCCTTTCCTCTCCACTCCTCTGCCCGCTCTCAGACCCTAACCAGGCATTCCTCCCATTCCATCCCTCTCGCCTCTTCTCTTCCCATGTGACCTGGGGCTCTGGCAGAGCCTTGCTCATTCTGAGGAAGTCATCAGAGTTAATCTGTGTGTGTGTGTGTGTGTGTGTGTGTGTGTGTGTGTGTGTGTGTGTGTGTGTGTGTGTGTGTGTGTGTGTGTGTGTGTGTGTGTGTGTGTGTGTGTGTGTGTGTTTCCTATGAACTCTCTTTTAGTTCAGTATACAGTTGAAGTCGGAAGTTTGCACTTAGGTTAAAACTCGTTTTTCAACCACTCCACAAATTTCTTGTTAACAAACTATAGTTTTGGCAAGTCGGTTAGAACATCTACTTTCTGCATGACACAAGTCATTTTTCCAACAATTGTTTACAGACAGATTATTTCACTTAATTCCCTGTATCACAATTCCAGTGGGTCAGAAGTTTACATACACTAAGTTGACTGTACCTTTAAACAGCTTGGACAATTCCAGAAAACGATGGCATGGCTTTAGAGGCTTCTGATAGGCTAATTGACATCATTTGAGTCAATTGGAGGTGTACCTGTGGATGTATTTCAAGGCCTACCTTCAAACTCAGTGCCTCTTTGCTTGACATCATGGGAAAATCAAAAGAAATCAGCCAAGACCTCAGAAAAATATTTGTTGACCTCCACAAGTCTGGTTCATCCTTGGGAGCAATTTCCAAATGCCTGAAGGTACCACGTTCATCTGTACAAACAATAATACGCAAGTATAAACACCATGGGACCACGAAGCCATCATACCGCTCAGGAAGGAGACGCGTTCAGTCTCCTAGAGATGAACATACTTTGGTGCGAAAAGTGCAAATCAATCCCAGAACAACAGCAAAGGACCTTGTGAAGATGCTGGAGTAAACAGGTACAAAAGTATCTATATCCACAGTAAAACGACATAACCTGAAAGGCCGCTCAGCAAGGAAGAAGTCACTGCTCCAAAACCGCCATAAAAAATCCAAACTACGTTTTGCAACTGCGCATGGGGACAAAGATTGTACGTTTTGGAGAAATGTCCTTTGGTCTGATGAAACAAATATAAAACTTTTTGGCCATAATGGACAAAGGGGGAGGCTTGGAAGCCTATGAACACCATCCCAACCGTGAAGCACAGAGGTGGCAGCATCATGTTGTGAGGGTGCTTTGCTGCAGGAGGGACTAGTGCACTTCACAAAATAAATGGCATCATGAGGAAGGACAGTTATGTGGAAAAATTGAAGCAACATCTCAAGACATCAGTCAGGAAGTTAAAAGCTTGGTCGCAAATGGGTCTTCCAAATGGACAGTGACCCCAAGCATACTTCCAAAGTTGTGGCAAAATGGCTTAAGGACAACAATGTCAAGGGATTGGAGTGGCCATCACAAAGCCCTGATCTCAATCCTATATAAAATTTGTGGGCAGAACTGAATAAGCGTGTGCGAGCAAGGAGGCCTACAAACCTGACCCAGTTACACCAGCTCTGTCAGGAGGAATGGGCCAAAATCCACCCAACATATTGTGGAAAGCTTGTGGAAGGCTACCCGAAACATTTGACCCAAGTTAATCAATTTAAAGGCAATGCTACCAAATATTAATTGAGTGTATGTAAACTGCTGACCCACTGGGAATGTGATGAAAGAAATAAAAGCTGAAATAAATCACTCTCTACTATTACTCTGACATTTCACATTCTTAAAATAAAGTGGTGATCCTAACTGACCTAAGACAGGGAATTTTTACTAGGATTAAATGTCAGGAATTGTGAAAATCTGATTTTAAATGTATTTGGCTAAGGTGTATGTAAACTTCAACTGTTTTTATTAAAGGGCTCCCCTTAAAACGATACCCAAGCTCACAGGCCTCTAAATATAGCCTCTAAATAATTTTTATACTAAATAGTTGAAGAAGCACATGCAGTGGCTGATAGGGAAAACAGATCTGGCAATAAGAATAAGCTATAGATAGTCTTGATCATTTGGGACCCCTTGGCTATTTCGCTAAGGAGAGGTTATAGGAAAGACTTAATCAATATTTCGTTTTGTCTCATTTATTGAAATAGATATTGCCTCTGCGTGATGGGCCTACATACAGAGTGGAATTCAATAAAACAACAGTCAAAATGCCTAATATAAGGCCTACAGTCCGTGCTCCCAAATACTGCAACAAGTGGGATTCATTAGGTTGCATGATCAGCACAGCAGCCCCACGTGGCTATAAAAATACATTATGAAATTATATGGCCATTAAATAATACTGCATGGCATATTTAGGTAGTGGAATAAGCCTAGCCTAAATCATATTTACTTTCTATTTTGCAGCTCAGGCAGTTATTCTAGACAAGGCTCTTCTTTGTCTTTATCATTCTCACACAAGTCATTTGCTGAAGGCCCAAGCCTATACTAGGCCATCTACTGGTATCATGTCATTATTGAATGCAGTTCAAAAACAAGCTCTAGACATTTATTTAGGAAATGAAACCGGAAGCTGCTAAGAAACTAACGTCTGGGCTAGAGTTGCTTGATTGACTAGCTAACTTCTTTGCAAATGCCACATTACTGACAAAAGTTTGTACGCATAAACAAGATCTTTAAAACCTCTTACAGCTAACCCCCCCCTTCTTTCAATTTCCACCTGAAGACATACCCAAATCTAACTGCCTCTAGCTCAGGCCCAGGAGCAAGGATATACATATTCTTGGTACCATTTGAAAGAAAACATTCTGAAGTTTGTGTAAATGTGAATTGAATGTAGGAGAATATAACACAATAGATCTGGTTTAGATAATACAATGAAAAAACCATACGTTTTTTCTTTTTAATTGTTGTATCATCATCTTTAAAATGAACAAGATAAAACAAACATTCAGATATGAATATGGGGACAATTTCAGTGAAAAACATGAGGGCAACAGTACTTGTGCAACGTTTCAGAATGATAACTTCCAAAATGAGTGTGCTACATGACATTTATCATGAAGTCACCCAGGTGTCCCACACAAGTAGCCCAAATGTACCCAAGTGGCCAAATTGGTGAAGGTATACATTTTGAAACAATAATATTTTATATTATTAATTTCAAACAACGGCATTAGCATGAGAAGAACTTACCAGTCCAAAACAATGTCCTCTCCGTTCAAAAAATATGCTTCCATTTGAGTCATGGTCACTAACTGAGTCGTCTTCCAAAAGCATATGTTTCACTTTCACGATCAATTTCCTCTATAATTTTGTCTACATTCGTATATCTAGTCTTAGATTTAGCTTTCCCTGACTTATTCGCCATGATTTTCTATATATAAACATCTGAAGATGCATGTTACCGAAACAGTGCTGTGCGTAATGAGTTTGGCTACTTCCAGTATGAAACTTCAATGGCGAATGACAATCTTTACACCGGAGTTTACTACATGGGTTGGTCTTCCAAAACACAAACATCATTGGCTATCTACCCAGCTAGATTTCAAGACGATCGGTGGTCATTGGGTTAAAATACAGTCAATCAACGAAACAGTGGTCATATAATAGGTGCATAATGAGGTCGTTACTTGTTGTCTTCCAATCGTTTTTTTCGCGTCAATACGTCCCGCGAAATGACCCATCAAGTTTGGTTGTGTTACAAACAAACAGTTGATTGCAAGGAAACCAAACATGACTGGATAAAGTCAGGTTTAGTCTGTGTATTTACGTCGAATGTTTCGTCAAATTGAACGACACGAAATTCAACGAGATAAGCGTTCACAAAATGTTTCGTGTTAGGCTATAAAAATGGATTTAACCGAACAAAAGACCATTCATTGTGTAACAATGAGCCTTGGGATTGCAAACAGAGCAAGATCTTCAAAGGTAAACGATTTATTTCATTGCTATCTGTGATTTTGTTACGCCTGTGCTGGTTGAAAAAGTAGTTTGGTATGGGGCTCTGTGCTCAGATAATCGCATCGTATTCTTTCACAGTAAATCCTTTTTTAAATCTGACAACGCAGTTGGATTAGCAAGATTCTAGGCTTTTGAAGCATGTGAGACACTTGTATTTTCAGGAATGTTTAATATGACTATTTGTGGCGATCACCGTATGTTGTCGAATTCAAACCCGCATCCGGTATCCGTAGATAAGAGAAGTTAACCGAGTAAAGGGAGACGTAAAGTAAGAATTGAACGTGTAAATGTTAATTCATAGTCGTAACATAGGGTTTGTACGTTTACAGATCTAACTTAACATTTACGTTTGATGTTTTATGCATGGCTTTATTTACGACCCAAACTATTTACGTATGGATTTTCATACAATCCTGACGACACGTATGTTCAACCTTTTGGCAGTTATCTCCCTCCATATTCGCAAGCCACCTATGAGTTGCTCCCCAAACAATTCTGAAAGTACATGCAATTTTCATATGTTCCGCCGCAAACTGTCATAAACAAATCTCACAAGTATCAGACACTGTAAACTCCCAGCTACTATATAATCAGTGCAAAATTGAGATTATCCCACCCCTGGTGAGCCACTTTTGGCTTACCAAGCCAAACTTAAAACTATCTGACAAGTAATTTTCAGCAATATTGCTCCTGTCTGTCTGTGTGGTGCGCACGTTTCTCTGTCCGTTTAGCCAGTTGATGTGATAATCTTGTGGGTTCCCCAAAACCCTCTTAATTATATGTTAACTGCAAGGTAGGCTTACCTGGCAGAAGTACAGTACCAGTCAAAAGTTTAGACACACCTATCTTTATTTTTTACTATTTTCTACATTGTAGAATAATAGTGAAGACATCAAAACTATGAAATAGTAGTAACCAAAAAAGTGTTAAACAAATCAAAATATATTTTATATTTGAGTTTCTTCAATGTTGCCACCTTCTACCTTGATGACAGCTTTGCACACTCTTGGCATTCTCTCAACCAGTTTCATGAGGTAGTCACCTGGAATGTCAGAGCAGCTCACAGATTACTGCACCTGTACGTAGCCCATCTATAATTTAGCCCAAACAACTACCTCTTCCCCTACGGTATTTATTTATTTATTTATTTTGCTCCTTTGCACCACATTATTTATATTTCTACTTTGCACATTCTTCCACTGCAAATCTACCATTCCAGTGTTTTAATTGCTATATTGTATTTACCTCGTCACCATGGCCTTTTTTTGCCTTTACCTCCCTTATCTCACCTCATTTGCTCACGTTGTATATAGACTTATTTTTCTACTGTATTATTGACTGTATGTTTGTTTCACTCCATGTGTAACTCTGTGTTGTTGTATGTGTAGAACTGCTTTGGTTTATCCTGGCCAGGTCGCAATTGTAAATGAGAACTTGTTCTCAACTTGCCTACCTGGTTAAATAAAGGTGAAAAAATAAATACAATTAAAAAATGCATTTTAATTAACAGGTGTGCCTTGTTAAAAGTTAATTTGTGGAATTCCTTTCCTTAATGCGTTTGAGCCAATCAGTTGTGTTGTGACAAGGTAAGGGGGTATATAGAAGATAGCCTTATTTGGTAAAAGACCAAGTCCATATTATGGCAAGAACAGCTCAAATAAGCAAAGAGAAACGACAGTCCATTATTTCTTTAAGACATGAAGGTCAGTCAATGCAGAACATTTAAAAAACGTTTAAAGTTTCTTCAAGTGCAGTCACAAAAACCATCAAGAGCTATGATGAAACTGTCTCTCATGAGGACCGCCACAGGAAAGGAAGACCCAGAGTTACCTCTGCTGCAGAGGATAAGTTCATTAGAGTTACCAGCCTCAGAAATTGCAGCCCAAATAAATGCTTCACAGAGTTCACAGACACATCTCAACATCAACTGTTCAGAGGAGACTGTGAGCCAGGCCTTCATGGTCAAATTGCTGCAAAGAAACCACTACTATAGTACACGAATAAGAAGAAGAGACTTGCTTGGGCCAAGAAACACGAGCAATGGACATTAGACCGGTGGAGATCTCTCCTTTGGTCTGATGAGTCCAAATTAGATTTTTTGGGTTCCAAATACCGTGTCTTTGTGAGACGCAGAGTAGGTGAACGGATGATCTCCGCATGTGTGGTTCCCACTATGAAGCATGGAGGAGATGGTGTGAGGGTGCATGGCTGGTGACACTGTCTGTGATTTATTTAGAATTCAAGGCACACTTAACCAACATGGCTACCACATTATTCTGCAGCGATACGCCATCCCATCTGATTTGGGCTTAGTGGGCTTATCATTTGTTTTTCAACAGGACAATGACAGGACAGCCCTCCAGGCTGTGTAAGGGCTATTTAACCAAGAAGGAGAGTGATGGAGCGCTGCATCAGATGACCTGACAACATTTGTCCTGTGTATCATAAGGATGTATATCATTTGTATCTATTATTTGTTATTTGCAAACTTTGCCATGAAATGAGCAGCAGCAGTACAGAACTGTCACTAGACCGGCACATTGGACTGCACATTCCTCTCTCGCTAGATGTGCATTTAAATTAAAAGGGAATTACATTCAAAAATCTATTTCATAGTTTTCTTCCAGACCTAAAAATAATGGTCTTCTGATGTGATTTAAGCATTGGCATGGACTTAGAACATCCCATTTTGGTGTTTCTCTTTGAACAATTTTAATTTTGAGTGTGAAAAAATTAAGAAATCTAAAACCAGGAACGTTTTTTTTTACAGGGCCATTGGAGTTGCTTATTAACTCTTTTTTTTTTTACCAGGTATATTGACAAAAAACACAGTGCACTACTTCCTCTACACTAAGGACCTACGGAAGAGTTGCAGGGGAGAGGAGAAGAATGTGCCTATTTGAAAACTAGAAAGAATTTGTAGCTTACTGCATGTTCCCTTTTTTAAAAGTAGCTCTCAGGCTAGAAAAGGTTAGACCCCTGGATTAGAGAGATGTCAGTACACTGTCTGGGTAGAAGAAGTGATCTGGGTGCAGCACTGTTTCTCGCTCCCTGAAAAATATGGAATTAATTGGATTTCTCTGGTTTCTATTTCTCCTGGAGTCTTGTTCTTTCAAGCGCTCTCTCTCTCCTCTCTCTTGTTGACTGCTCCAATCAGACATGTATAAAGTGTCTCTTCTCTATTTGTGGCAGAGAAAAATCTATTCTAAGTAATATGGCTTGGCTGTGTGTGAGCACGTGGGTGTGTAGAGTTGGTTTAGTGTGCTGCTACACCATAGCTTTAGTATGCTGCCTCAATAAACGGTGTGGTAATGTTTATAAGTTGTGTATTTGTGTGTATATGCCACGGGTTGTGTGTGTGTTTGTGTGTATATGCCACGGGTTGTGTGTGTATTTGTGTGTATATGCCACGGGTTGTGTGTGTGTTTGCGTGTGCACATGTTTTCCAGCACGTTCCCCGGCCTGCAGGCTGTGCTGCTGTGTGCAGTGGTCAGGTGGTCTGACAGTAGGGGGAGATGACATCACTCTGGAAGCGTCTCTCTCTCTCTCGCTCTCTCTGTTCTCTCTTCTCTCTCTCTCTGTTCGCTCTCTCTCTCTGTTCTCTTTCACTCACTTTTCGCTGTCTTTCTCTTGTGTTCGCTAGCTCTCTCTCTCTTGCAATCCTCTTTTCTCTATCTCTCTCTCTCTCTTTCCGCCTTTGTTTGGTAATGTTAGCAACTCTCGTCATCATAGGGGAGTTCGTAAATTGTTTTTGTTTGGCATACATTTTAAAGTGAAAAATTGGAGTCTCAGCGTAAATCCGTTACTGTGGAATTGCCCTCATACTGTATGTGGCTTTCACATCAGAACCATTCTACAGAAGCATTATTGGTCAAATCGACCATCTTCCCCTGGGGGATAATAAAGCTAATCTTATATTTGATTGTGTGTGTATTGAGGCCCACCCCATGCTAGAGCCACTTGTTGTCAGGAGTGTACAGCAGACCTGTTTTTATAGCACTGCTAGCCAATCCAAACAAACATCTAAGGAATGTGACATCCCTCCCTCTCTCTCCCTCCCTCTATCGCTCTCTCTCTCCAAATCATTTCTGTCCTCAATCAAACTTTCTGTTTACCCTCAAGTTTGATTATGTGTGTGAGGAATCTATATGTATGTGCATACACGTTCATGTGTGTTAGTGTTTAAGTATGTGTGTTGAAAGGCCTGTGGTGATCCTCTGGGCTGGTGTGTTTATGTGGTGTTGATGATATGATGCATATTCTACTATAAAGTGGAAGTAGTGATAACAGTCAGCCTGATAATGATAATACTACCAGTTATTTCCCTTCCTCTCCTCCCCTGGCGCTGCCTCCAGGCTGTCTTGCTTCCAGACAGCCCTTTACCACCTCATTTCCATAGCCTGCCTTTGCCAACCAACACAAGGCAAATTACCCACCTGGTCTTTAAGGTGCACTATGGCACGGGACCAAGTAAATTCGCTTTTCTAGATACTTTACTTAGGACAGCTAATCAGCCGTACCAGTGATTGTCCGGGAGGTGACTTCATCGTCTCTACCTCGTGTTGAGATTTCAGAGTTCGAACCATTTTGGACGTGAGCTGCAACTCAAAACATTTACACGAACAGCCGAATAATAATATATGCACGAACTGTTCCGAACTGCTTAGGCTTTTTAGCCTATTCATTGATGTAAATAATAGTCGATGTAAATACGTTTGACCTGTCATGCTTATCGATCTATTGGTTAATTTTCATAAATTTGTGGAATTAAATTGGTGGAATTATGTATCTTATTTATCACACATGTACAGCATACAGATACAGAGTCTTTGAATGGAAAATATGTCAGACTGCGCAAAAGCTGCTGCTGCAGCATCTTGCAGGAACTGGGAACTCAGAAAAATACGAGGTCAAATGATGACGTCAGTGATCTTCAGGTTAGAAAATCGGAGCTCTAGAAGGAGGCCAGAGATCTCATGTTGGAATTTTGATTTGGATGATTGTTCAAAACGATTTTTCCCAGTCGGAGCTAGTTTTTTGCTCCGGTTGTTTTGAACTCGGCATAAAAGGTCAACAGTTGGCAGGCTTCATCAGTGCGTCACACCACTTTGCAATGAGCTGGAGGCAGTATGCATTTTGAAAACATTGTTTGAAACCTGAATGTTTTAATACATATTATGAGGCATGTTTTACCTTGCTTCAAAGTAGCCTATTAGATCTCCTGTATGTGCTGTGCCCTTTTGTTTTCCCGCTAATTTCATTAAATCAAATAAAATTGTATTTGTCACATGCGCCGAATACAACAGGTGTAGACCTTACAGTGAAATGCTTACAAGCCCTTAACCAACGATGCAGTTTTAAGAAAATACCTAAAAAATAAAAAGTAAAAAAAAGTAGGAGGTAAGAAAAACAAATAATTAAAGAGCAGCAGTAAATAACAATAGCGGGGCTATATACAGGGGGTACCAGTACAGAGTCAATGTGTCAATGTGCGGGGGCACCGGTGTCGAGGTATTTGAGATAATTATGTACATGCAGGTAGGGTTGTCGAAGTGGCTATGCATAGATAATAACAGAGAGTAGCAGCAGCGTAGTGGGGGGTGCATATAGTCTGGGTAGCCATTCGATTAGCTGTTCAGGAGTCTTATGGCTTAGGGGTAGAAGCTGTTTAGAAGCCTCTTGGACCTAGACTTGGCGCTCCGGTACCACTTGCCGTGCGGTAGCAGAGAGAACAGTCTATGACTAGGGTGGCTGGAGTCTTTGATGATTTTTAGGGCCTTCCTCTAACACTGCCTGGTATAGAGGATCTGGGTGGCAGGAAGCTTGGCCCCGGTGATGTACTGGGCCGTACGCACTACCCTCTGTAGTGCCTTGCGGTTGGAGGCCGAACAGTTGCCATACCAGGCAATGATTCAACCTGTCAGGATGCTCTCGATGGTGCAGCTGTAGAACCTTTTGAGGACCTGAGGACCCATGCCAAATCTTTTCAGTCTCCTGAGGGGGAATAGGTTTTGTCGTGCCCTCTTAACGACTGTCTTGGTGTGCTTGGACCATGTTAGTTTGTTGGTGATGTGGACACCAAAGAACTTGAAGCTCTCAACCTGCTCCACTACAGCCCCGTTGATGAGAATGGGGGCGTGCTTGGTCCTCTTTTCCTGTAGTCCACAATCATCTCCTTTGTCTTGATCACGTTGAGGGAGAGGTTGTTGTCCTGGCACCACATGGTCACATCTATGACCTCCTCCCTATAGGCCGTCTCATCGTTGTCAGTGAACAGGCCAACCACTGTTGTGTCATCAGCAAACTTAATGATGGTGTTGGAGTTGTGCCTGGCTGTGCAGTCATGAGTGAACAGGGAGTACAGGAGGGGACTGAGGAGGGGACTGAGCACACACCCTGCGGGGCCCCCGTGTTGAGGATCAGCGTGTTGTTACCTACCCTTACCACCTGCGGGCGGCCCGTCAGGAAGTCTGATCTAGTTGCAGAGGGAGCTGTTTAGTCCCAGGGTCCTTAGCTTAGCGATGCGCTATATGGACTCTATGGTGTTAAACGCTGAGCTGTAGTCAAGAAACAGCATTCTCACATAGGTGTTCCTTTTGTCCAGGTGGGAAAGGGCAGTGTGGAGTGCAAGAGCTTGCATCATCTGTGGATCTGTTGGTGCGGTATGCAAATTGGAGTGGGCCTAGGGTTTCTGGGATAATGGTGTTGATGTGAGCCATGACCAGCCTTTCAAAGCATTTCTTGGCTGCAGACGTGAGTGCTACGGGTCGATAGTCATTTAGGCAGGTTACCTTAGTGTTCTTTGGCACAGGGACGATGGTGGTCTGCTTGAAACATGTTGGTATTACAGACTCCGACAGGGAGAGGTTGAAAATATCAGTGAAGACATTTGCCAGTTGGTCAGCGCATGCTCTGAGTACATGTCCTGGTAATCCGTCTGTTCCACCGGCCTTGTGAATGTTGACCTGTTTAAAGGTCTTCCTCACATCGGCTGCGGAGAGCTTGATCACACGGTCATCTGGATAGTTGATGCTATCATGCATGTTTCAGTGTTACTTGCCTCGAAGCGAGCCCTGCCACATCCGACGAGCATCGGAGCCGGTGTAGTACGATTCGATCTTAGTCCTGTATTGACGCTTTGCCTGTTTGATGGTTTGTCGGAGGGCATAGCGGGATTCCTTATAAGCTTCCGGGTTAGAGTCCTGCTCCTTGAAAGTGGCAGCTCTACCCTTTAGCTCAGTGCGAATGTTGCCTGTAATCCAAGGCTTCTGGTTGGGATATGTACGTACAGTCACTGTGTGGACGACGTCCTCGATGCACTTATTGATAAAGCCAGTGACTGATGTGGTGTACTCCACAATGCCATCGGAAGAATCCCGGAACATATTCCAGTCTGTGCTAGCAAAACAGTCCTGTAGTTTAGCATCTGCTTCATCTGACCACTTTTTTATAGACCGAGTCACTGGTGCTTCCTGCTTCAATTTTTGCTTGTAAGCAGGAATCAGGAGGATTCCAGTAAATGTCCTGGTAATCCGTCTGTCCCAGCGGCCTTGTGAATGTTGACCTGTTTAAAGGTCCTCACAACAGTTGGTGCTCTCATATATGTTTCAGTGTTACTTGCCGCAAAGCGAGCATAGAAGTTATTTTGCTAGTCTGGTAGGCTCGTGTGACTGGGCAGCTCTCAGCTGTGCTTCCCTTTGTAGTCTGTAATAGTTTGCAAGTCCTGCCACATCCGACGAGCGTCGGAGTCGGTGTAGTACAATTCGATCTTAGTCCTGTATTGACGCTTTGCCTGTTTGATGATTCATTGGAGGGCAAAGCGGGATTTCTTATAAGCTTCCGGGTTAGAGTCTCGCTCCTTGAAAGCGGCAGCTCTACCCTTTAGCTCAGTGCGGATGTTGCCTGTAATCCATGGCTTCTGGTTGGGGTATGTACGTACTGTCACTGTGGGGACGACGTCTTCAATGCACTTATTGATAAAGCCAGTGACTGATGCGGCTATGGAACCCTGACCTTTTCACCGGACGTGCTACCTGTCCCAGACCTGCTGTTTTCAACTCTCTAGAGACAGCAGGAGCGGTAGAGATACTCTCAATCATCGGCTATGAAAAGCCAACTGACATTTACTCCTGAGGTGCTGACCTGTTGCACCCTCGACAACTACTGTGAGTATTATTATTTGACCATGCTGGTCATTTATGAACATTTGAACATCTTGGCCATGTTCTGTTATAATCTCCACCCGGCACAGCCAGAAGAGGACTGGCCACCCCTCATAGCCTGGTTCCTCTCTAGGTTTCTTCCTAGGTTTTGGCCTTTCTAGGGAGTTTTTCCTAGCCACCGTGCTTCTACACCTGCATTGCTTACTGTTTGGGGTTTTAGGCTGGGTTTCTGTACAGCACTGAGATATCAGCTGATGTAAGAAGGGCTTTATAAATACATTTGATTTGATTTTGATTTGTGTACTCCTCAATGCAATCGGAAGAATCCCGGAACATGTTCCAGTCTGTGATAGCAAAACAGTCCTGTAGTTTAGCATCTGCTTCATCTGACCACTGTTTTATAGACCGAGTCACTGGTGCATCCTGCTTTAATTTTTGCTTGTAAGCAGGAATCAGGAGGATAGAGTTATGGTCGTATTTGCCAAATGGAGGGCGAGGGAGAGCTTTGTACGGGTCTCTGTATGTGGAGTAGATCTAAAAACAATGTTCCTCTGGTTACACATTTAACATGTTGATAGAAATTCGGTAAAACTGGTGTAAGTTTCCCTGCAATAAAGTCACCGGCCACTAGGACCGCCCCCTCTGGATGAGCGTTTTCCTATGGCAGAATACAGCTCATTTATTGCGGTTTTAGTGCCAACCTCGCTCTGTGGTGGTTTGTAGACAGCTACGAAAAATACAGATGAAAACTCTCTGGGTAAATAGTGTGGTCTACAGCTTATCATAAGATACTCATCCTCAGGCGAGCAAAACTTTGAGACTTCCTTAGATATTGTGCACCACCATGCATAGGCCCCCACCCTGTGTCTTACCAGAAGCTGCTGTTCTGTCTTGCCGATAGAGTGTATAACCCACCCGCTCTCTGTTCTTAATGTCGTCATCCACAACTCGGTGAAGCATAAAATATTACTGTTTTTAATGTCCCGTTGGTAAGATATACGTGCTTTCAGTTCGTCCCATTTATTTTCTAGCGATTGAACATTAGCTAGCAGAACAGAGCGCAAGGGCAGATTAGCCACTCGTCGCCTGGTCCTCACATGGCACCCTGATCTTTTGCCTCGAAATCTCCGTTTCCTTCTCCAGCGAATCACGGGGATTGGGGCCTGGCCGGGTGTCAACAGTATATCCCTCGCGTCCGACTCATTGAAGAAAAACTCTTCGTCCAGTTTGAGGTGAGCAATCCCAGTTCTGATGTCCAAAAGCTCTTTTCGGTCATAGGAGACGGTAGCAGCAACATTATCTACAAAACAAGTTATGGACATTTGCTGGTGGCCTACTACCTTGTGCATATTTCTGGATTTATAATGTTCTGATATGTTGCACCAGACTCATTGCTTTTAATGTTTGTTTTTTTCTCCTAGGGCTACTGGTTGTATGAATGTGGTATCTTATCGTCCCACAACTGTCCCAGAGTCTGTTTGCAATAAGCTATTTCTTTCTCCACAAGCTGACCAATAGATTGGTAGCCTGAACGTCTCTACTATAGTAGATTTACATAGGCTAGTGATTTTGTTTTTCGTTAATAGTCTTGTTGGTTGAGGAAAAGTACAAAATGAACATCAGAATTCATTAAGAAGGACCACACATTATTGCATCCTCGACTTGCATGTTCTGTTAATATGAATTACCATATTTTAGGGTGTGATTTCTGACATACTTAGCACCATGGGTGGACACCTTAATCTGGTTACGCACCCAATGTATTTGGGTCTGGTAAATTTCTCAATGTCCGGTTAATTCAAATGTTGCCGGTGAAATTTATGGTGCCACATTTTCCTAACGGAAACCCTGCACCCTACATACCTTGACACAGCCCAACCCCACCCTTCCTGCCCCAGAAGAATTGAGAGATTACAGAGTTTGTTTGAAGCTGACAGTGTATGCGCTGGCCGTGACAGGGACAATGGGCCTGTGGTGGCACCCCACACAGCCGTTGCAACAGCAGGCACGTCAGCCGAGCCTGGCCCAATGTGATTGTGCTGCGTTTTTCAGCCAACTCCCCTCACAGGGGCTGGCGACAAATCCCCTGCCCCTTTGTGTGTGTGTGTGTGTGTGCGTGTGAGTAACACAGCAGTTAGGTCATGTGTCTCTGCTGTATTTGTTGTTGTTTTTATCATTACGGGCATGGGGGCTACTAAGGATTAAAAACAAACACCTGTCGTCTATCTATATTGACATTTATTCCTTGCACAATGGACAAAAAAATCAGCCGCTGAGAAATGCCTCATTGAGTACTTGAGAATTTGATCAATACTCACTGTTTAATACACTCTCCATGTGATGATATTTAAGATATAGGATACATTGTTTACATCTCCATTTTAGACAGCTCTCAGGAACCTTCTCATCCTGACCGTCTCATTGTTGTTTTATCTTAAAAATCCATATTAGCCTCTTTCAATGGTAGTTTACTCGACTGATGAGTGAGTATCTCTAAAGTGAGTTTCTCTGATAGAGAGGATGAAAAGAAGCATGTCCAGACACTGTTGATGTGGTGTGGCTGCCGTTCTGCCTAATGGGCTACAGGTGGCAGCCCTCCATTCTTTTAGCTCCCTCAGCCGGACAACACATACACACACCATCAACATTTGTAGAAACGGAAAAAGGAAATGAGCATTCCTTATTGGATTTCACTCTGTGTCAAAATGTTCTCTCCTGCCAGACTCTTTAGATCACACACTCTCAGCACAGTATGCGACTGGTGTGTAGAAGTCAACTGGAGTGGGTTTTGAGAGGCAGAGTGTGAGACCAGTAAATGATTTTGTGGTTTCTGTGGTTACTCCTGCTCCTGTCTCCCCCCATCTCTCTGTCTCTCTCTCTCTCTCTCTCTCTTTGTCTCCTTCCCCTCAGTACCTATCCCTCCCTCCCTCCCTCCTGAAGCAACAATATGCATATTCTTCATACCATTTGATAGGAAACACTTTGAAGTTTGTGGAAATGTGAAATGAATGTAGGAGAATATAACACATGAGATCTGGTAAAAGATAATACAAACCAAAAAACATGCGTTTTTCAATTATTTATTATTCTTCATCATCTTTGAAATGCAAGAGAAAGGCTATAATATAATATTGCAGTTTAGACACAATTTAGATTTTGTTCACTAGATAGCAGCAGTGTGTGTGCAAAGTTTCAGATTGATCCAGTGAAGCATTGCAATACTGGACAATATTTTGTATCAAGTCTGCCCAAATGTGCCGAATTGGTCAATTGATACATTTTCAAGTTCAAAACTATAGGGAACATACAATAATTATATGGTAATACAACATTTAAGTTTACACACTCCCAGGAATGTCATACATGATGGATCATTAGCTTAAACACTAACTTTTACACATCTATGTCACGATCGTCGTATTGTGGAAGAGAGGAGGACCAAGGCGCAGCGTGATAACTATACATCTTCTTTTATTTGAAGACGAAAAACGAAACGAAGAACACTGACAAACTATACAAAACAACAAACGACCGTGAAGCTATATAAACAAATAGTGCTGACACTAAACACTACACATAGACAATCACCCACGAACTACCTAATGAATATGGCTGCCTAAATATGGTTCCCAATCAGAGACAACGATAGACAGCTGTCTCTAATTGAGAACCAATCTAGGCAACCATAGACATACATACACCTAGACTGAACACTGCCCCATAAACATACAAAAACCCCTAGACAATACAAAACACAAACATCCCCCATGTCACACCCTGACCTAACTAAAATAATAAAGAAAACAAAGATAACTAAGGCCAGGGTGTGACAGTACCCCCCCCCCCCCCCCCCAAAGGTGCGGAAAACCAAAACCTGACACAGAAGGGGAGGGTCCGGGTGGGCCTTCTCACGGCGGCGGCTCGGGTGCGGGGAGCAGCAACAGGACGTACAGGACTCTGGAGACGCACAGGAGGCTTGGTGCGTGGTGCCGGAACTGGTGGTACCGGGCTGGAGACACGCACCACAGGGCGAGTGCGTGGAGGAGGAACAGGGCTCTGGAGACGCACTGGAAGCCTGGTGCGTGGTGTTGGCCCTGGTGGTACTGGGTTGGGGCGAGGAGGTGGCACTGGAGACCCAGCACAGCCCAGTGCGGGCTATTCCACCTCGCCGCACTGGCCGGGCTACGGGGAGCATTCAACCAGGTAAGGTTGGGCAGGCTCGGTATATCCGGTGCCACCTCCACGTACCAGTCCTCCGGTGGCAGCCCCCCGCACCAGGCTGTCTCTCCGTTTTCTCTCTACAGTTGCTCCCGTCTGTCCAGCGCCGTCTGAGCCGCCCGTCTGTCCAGCGCCGTCTGAGCCGCCCGTCTGTCCTGAGCCGCTAGAGCCGTCCGTCAGTCAGGAGCCGCCAGAGCCGTCCGCCAGTCAGGAGCCGCCAGAGCCGCCCGCCAGTCAGGAGCCGCCAGAGCCGCCCGCCAGTCAGGAGCCGCCAGAGCCGCCCGCCAGTCAGGAGCCGCCAGAGCCGCCCGCCAGTTAGGAGCCGCCAGAGCCGCCAGCCAGCCAGGAGCTGCCAGATCCGCCAGCCAGCCAGGAGCTGCCAGAGCCGCCAGCCAGCCAGGAGCTGCCAGAGCCGCCAGCCAGCCAGGAGCTGCCAGAGCCGCCAGCCAGCCAGGAGCTGCCAGAGCCGCCAGCCAGCCAGGAGCTGCCAGAGCCGCCAGCCAGCCAGGACCTGCCAGAGCCGTCAGTCAGCCAGGACCTGCCAGAGCCGCCAGTCAGCCAGGAGCTGCCAGAGCCGTCAGCCAGCCAGCCAGGAGCTGCCAGAGCCGTCAGTCAGCCAGGATCTGCCAGAGCCGTCAGTCAGCCAGGATCTGCCAGAGCCGTCAGTCAGCCAGGATCTGCCAGAGTCGTCAGTCAGCCAGGAGCTGCCAGAACCGCCTGTCACGCCGGCGATGCCGGAATTGCTCCTCAGTCCGGAGCTGCCCCTAGGTCCGTAGCTGCCCCTCAGTCCGTAGCTGCCCCTCAGTCCGGAACTGCCCCTCAGTCCAGAGGTGCCTTTCAGTCCATGAGCCCATTTATTGAGGTTTCCAGGCCAAGGTCGGCGGTGAGGATCGCCGCTCATAAGAGGCCACGGGGGCGGTTAAGGAAGCGGACAAAAACTATGGTGAAGTGGGGTCCACGTCCCGCGCCAGAGCCGCCACCGCGGACAGACGCCCACCCAGACACTCCCCTATAGGTTTAGGTTTTGCGGCCGGAGTCCGCACCTTTGGGGGGGGGGGGGTACTGTCACGTTCTGACCTTTATTTTCCTTTGTTTTGTCTTTAGTTAGTATGGTCAGGGCGTGAGTTGGGGTGGGCAGTCTATGTTATGTGTTTCTATGTTTAGGTTTGTATTTTGGCCTAATATGGTTCTCAATCAGAGGCAGGTGTTTTGCATTGTCTCTGATTTGGGAACCATATTTAGGTTGCCTGTTTTCACTGTTGGTTTGTGGGTGTTTGTCTTCTGTGTCAGTGTTTGTGCCACACGGGACTGTTGTTCGGTTAGATTCTCTTTGTTATTTTGTTTTGTGTAGTGTTCAGTTTTTTTATATTAAAACATGGACACTTATCACTCTGCGTTTTGGTCCGATCCCTGCTACACCTCTTCAGACGAAGAGGAGGAAATCAGCCGTTACAATCTAGATGGCCAGGTGGGGTGGGTGTGGAGCCAGAGACAGCAGGGGTTCAAACTGTAGAACCCAGTTTCTACATTTGAACATGAAAATTGATTTTATCAAACAAAACTATGCTACATTTTATCTCTGGGACCCTCAGGATGACAAATCATAGCAAGATTACTGAATGTAAGTACATTATTTAGCTTCAGAGGTGATTGTATCAAACCAGTTTTGTGTTGTTGTGCACTCTCCTCAAAAAATAGAATGGTATTTTTTCACTGTAATAGCTACTGTAAATTGGACAGTGCAGTTAGATTAACCTCTACTTCCTCAGAAACCCGGGTCCGGGGGCACCCCCACCAGTAAAAAAGCTGACTAGCATAGGCTAGCATAGCGTCACAAGTAAATAGTAGCATCTAAATATCATTAAATCACAAGTCCAAGACACCAGATGAAAGATACACATCTTGGTAATCAAGCCATCATTTCTGATTTTTAAAATGTTTTACAGGGAAGACACAATATGTAAATCTATTAGCTAACCACGTTAGCAAAAGACACCACTCCCATACTCCACCATTTTTCTTACTCCATCAGCAGCTATCACAAATTCGACCAAATAAAGATATAAATAGCCACTAACCAAGAAACAACCTCATCAGATGACAGTCTGATAACATATTTATTGTATAGCATAGGTTTTGTTAGAAAAATGTGCATATTTCAGGTATAAATCATAGTTTACCATTGCAGACACCATCACAACTCGACTAGAATAACTACAGAGAGCAACGTGTATTACCTAATTACTCATCATAAAACATTTCTTAAAAATACACAGCGTACAGCAATTGAAAGACACAGATCTTGTGAATCCAGACAATATTTCAGATTTTCTAAGTGTTTTACAGCGAAAACACAATATAGCGTTATATTAGCTTAGCACAGTAGCAAACCAAACAACAGCATTGATTCCAGCCAAACATAGCGATAACGTATTCACCACCAAAATATATTAATTTTCACTAACCTTCTCAGAATTCTTCAGATGACAGTCCTGTAACATCATATTACACAATTCTTATAGAGTTTGTTCGAAAATGTGCATATTTAGCGGCACAAATCGTGCTTATTCAATGAGAAAAGTTGCCAAGCTGCCCAGAAAATGTCGGGCGCCATCTTGGAGAGTCACCTAGTCTAATCAATAAATAATCATAAACTTGACTAAAAAATACAGGGTGGACAGCAATTGAAAGACAAATTAGTTCTTAATGCAATCGCTGAATTACATTTTTAAAATTAACCTTACTGCGCAATACAGGGTGCAATACAGGGTGCGATAACGCAAGGCTACACTGCAAATAATGGCGTCTTATGCATTTTACTTTTTTCAACAGAACAACGAATTATCAGCATAAATAGTTCTTACTTTTAGCTGAGCTTCCATCAGAATTTTGGCATGGGTGTTCTTGTCCAAAAGAATCGTTGCTGGGTTGGAGAACGTCCTCTTCCATGTTGCAATTAGCAGTAAACAATGGCATGCGAAAGAGAGATACCCAATTTTCTACAACGTCAGAAAATGAAATACCCGAAAATCGCAATATACTGACAAACTGATATAAATCGGTTTAAAATAACAAGATTATGATGTCTTTAAAGCCTATTTCGAATAAAAACAGAGCCGGATATATATAGGAGCTAAAACCAGAGCTTCTAAAACGACATGCCAAGACCCTCTCTGCGTCAGCGCGAGGATCCAAAAGGGTGGACACCTCGATTCCAATCAATTTATAGACTTTCTGAACTGCGTAGAGACTCCATTTCAAGGCCCTCTATTCGCTGACACCCAGGGGAAGGCGTATGCAGTGCATCTCAACCAATAGAATACAGGCAAAGTTATGCACAGGTCTGGGAACAGGTTTGGAAAAATCTGCATTCTCAACTCCACATAGGGAAATTGCTCTAAGTCGAGTTCTGTTTCACTTACAGACATAATTCAAACGGTTTTAGAAACTAGAGTGTTTTCTATCCAATAGTAATAATAATATGCATATTGTACGAGCAAGAATTGAGTACGAGGCAGTTTAATTTGGGAACACCAAGAAAAAAATAGTGCTAACAGCTCCCCCTATTGACAAGAAGTTATCAAGAATTTAAGCTTTCTACCCAGCTTTCTGGAAAGTTTGCTGTTACTTACAATGTCATGCTAATCACATTAGCGCACACTAGCTCAACCGTCCCGGTATCAAATCAAATCAAATTTTATTTGTCACATACACATGGTTAGCAGATGTTAATGCAAGTGTAGCGAAATGCTTGTGCTTCTAGTCCCGACAATGCAGTAATAACCAACGAGTAATCTAACCTAACAATTCCACAACTACTACCTTATACACACAAGTGTAAAGGGATAAAGAATATGTACATAAAGATATATGAATGAGTGATGGTACAGAACGGCATAGGCAAGATGCAGTAGATGGTATAGAGTACAGTATATACATATGAGATGAGTAATGTAGGGTATATGAACATAAAGTGGCATAGTTTAAAGTGGCTAGTGATACATGTATTACATAAAGATGGCAAGATGCAGTAGATGATATAGAGTACAGTATATACATATACATATGAGATGAGTAAGTGGCATTGTTTAAAGTGGCTAGTGATACATTTTTACATACATTTCCATCAATTCCCATTATTAAAGTGGCTGGAGTTGAGTCAGTATGTTGGCAGCGGCCACTAAATGTTAGTGGTGGCTGTTTAACAGTCTGATGGCCTTGAGATAGAAGCTGTTTTTCAGTCTCTCGGTCCCTGCTTTGATGCACCTGTACTGACCTCGCCTTCTGGATGATAGCGGGGTGAACAGGCAGTGGCTCGGGTGGTTGTTGTCCTTGATGATCTTTATGGCCTACCTGTGACATCGGGTGGTGTAGGTGTCCTGGAGGGCAGGTAGTTTGCCCCCGGTGATGCGTTGTGCAGACCTCACTACCCTCTGGAGAGCCTTACGGTTGTGGGCGGAGCAGTTGCCGTACCAGGCGGTGATACAGCCCGACAGGATGCTCTCGATTGTGCATCTGTAGAAGTTTGTGAGTGCTTTTGGTGACAAGCCGAATTTCTTCAGTCTCCTGAGGTTGAAGAGGCGCTGCTGCGCCTTCTTCACAACGCTGTCTGTGTGGGTGGACCAATTCAGTTTGTCCGTGATATGTACACCGAGGAACTTAAAACTTACTATCCTCTCCACTACTGTCCTGTCGATGTGGATAGGGGGGTGCTCCCTCTGCTGTTTCCTGAAGTCCACAATCATCTCCTTTGTTTTGTTGACGTTGAGTGTGAGGTTATTTTCCTGACACCACACTCCGAGGGCCCTCACCTCCTCCCTGTAGGCCATCTCGTCGTTGTTGGTAATCAAACCTACCACTGTAGTGTCGTCCGCAAACTTGATGATTGAGTTGGAGGCGTGCATGGCCACGCAGTCGTGGGTGAACAGGGAGTACTGGAGAGGGCTCAGAACGCACCCTTGTGGGGCCCCAGTGTTGAGGATCAGCGGGGTAGAGATGTTGTTACCTACCCTCACCACCTGGGGGGGCCCGTCAGGAAGTCCAGTACCCAGTTGCACAGGGCGGGGTCGAGACCCAGGGTCTCGAGCTTGATGACGAGTTTGGATGGTACTATGGTGTTAAATGCTGAGCTGTAGTCGATGAACAGCATTCTCACATAGGTATTCCTCTTGTCCAGATGGGTTAGGGCAGTGTGCAGTGTGGTTGCAATTGCGTCTTCTGTGGACCTATTGGGTCGGTAAGCAAATTGGAGTGGGTCTAGGGTGTCAGGTAGGGTGGAGGGGATATGGTCCTTGACTAGTCTCTCAAAGCACTTCATGATGACGGAAGTGAATGCTACGGGGCGGTAGTCGTTTAGCTCAGTTACCTTAGCTTTCTTGGGAACAGGAACAATGGTGGCCCTCTTGAAGCATGTGGGAACAGCAGACTGGGATAAGGATTGATTGAATATGTCCGTAAACACACCAGCCAGCTGGTCTGCGCATGCTCTGAGGACGCGGCTGGGAATGCCGTCTGGGCCTGCAGCCTTGCGAGGGTTAACACGTTTAAATGTTTTACTCACCTCGGCTGCAGTGAAGGAGAGCCCGCAGGTTTTGATAGCGGGCCTTGTCAGTGGCACTGTATTGTCCTCAAAGCGAGCAAAAAAGTTATTTAGTCTGTCTGGGAGCAAGACATCCTGGTCCGCGACGGGGCTGGTTTTCTTTTTGTAATCCGTGTTTGACTGTGGACCCTGCCACATACCTCTTGTGTCTGAGCTGTTGAATTGCGACTCTACTTTGTCTCTATACTGGCACTTAGCTTGTTTGATTGCCTTGCGGAGGGAATAGCTACACTGTTTGTATTCGGTCATGTTTCCGGTCACCTTGCCCTGGTTAAAAGCAGTGGTTCGCGCTTTCAGTTTCACGCGAATGCTGCCATCAATCCACGGTTTCTGGTTTGGGAATGTTTTAATCGTTGCTGTGGGTATTACTTCGCTGATGCACTTTCTAATGAACTCGCTCACCGAATCAGCGAATTCGTCAATGTTGTTGTTGGACGCAATCCGGAACATATCCCAATCCACGTGATCGAAGCAGTCTTGAAGCGTGGAATCAGATTGGTCGGACCAGCGTTGAACAGACCTGAGCGCTGGAGCTTCTTGTTTTAGTTTATGTTTGTAAGCTGGAAGCAACAAAATGGAGTCGTGGTCAGCTTTTCCGAAAGGAGGGCGGGGGAGGGCCTTATATGCGTCGCGGAAGTTAGTATAACAATGATCCAAGGTTTTACCAGCCCTGGTAGCACAATCGATATGCTGATAGAATTTAGGGAGTTTTGTTTTCAGATTAGCCTTGTTAAAATCCCCAGCTACGATGAATGCAGCCTCAGGGTGTGTGGTTTCCAGTTTACATAGAGTCAGATAAAGTTCGTTCAGGGCCATCGATGTGTCTGCTTCGGGGGGAATATATACGGCTGTGATTATAATCGAAGAGAATTCCCTTGGTAGATAATGCGGTCGACATTTGATTGTGAGGAATTCTAAGTCAGGTGAACAGAATGACTTGAGTTCCTGTATGTTGTTATGATCACACCACGTCTCGTTGATCATAAGGCATACCCCCCCGCCCCTCTTCTTACCAGAAAGATGTTTGTTTCTGTCGGCGCGATGCGTGAAGAAACCAGCTGGCTGCACCGACTCCGTTAGCGTCTCTCGAGTGAGCCATGTTTCCGTGAAGCAAAGAACGTTACAGTCTCTGATGTCTCTCTGGAATGCTACCCTTGCTCGGATTTCATCAACCTTGTTGTCAAGAGACTGGACATTGGCGAGTAGTATGCTAGGGAGTGGAGCGCGATGTGCCCGTCTCCGAAGCCTGACAAAAAGAGCGCTTCGTTTGCCCCTTTTACGGCATCGTTGTTTAGGGTTGCTCTTATATTCAGTAGTTCCTTCCGACTGTATGTAATGAAACCTAAGATTACCTGGGGTACCAATGTAAGAAATAACACGTAAAAAAACAAAATACTGCATAGTTTCCTAGGAACGCGAAGCGAGGTGGCCATCTCTTTCGGCGCCGGAAGTAGTGTATAGGGACATTAAGTAGTGTATAGGGACATCAGTAGTCGGTATTCAGACTTACCGTATGCATGTGCATAAAGGGCTTTGCAGGTGTGACTCCAGATTTGGAGTTCTCATTCAATAGGCTTTTCAGTCAATTTATCTAAAGCCATCCCTTTAAGTACAGTGTACCTTTAATTCAATTTTCCTTGACAAACTCACTAGAATATATACTGAACAAAAATACATAAAACAGGCAACAATTTTAAAGATTTTACTGAGTTACAGTGCATAATAGAAGTCAATTTAATTCAGTCAATTTAAATAAATTCATTAGGCCCTAATCTATAGATTTCACATGACTGGGCAGGGGTGCAACCATGGCGGTTGGCCTTTGCGGGCATAGGCTCACCCACTGGGCAGCCAGGCTCACCCACTAGGGAGCCAGGCTCAGCCAATCAGAATGAGTTTTTCCCAACAAAAGGACTTTATTACAAACAGAAATTCTCCTCAGCACCCACCCCACCCCCTGTCAGACGATCCTTCAGGTGAAGAATCCAGATGTGGAGGTCCTGGGCTGGGTGGTTACATGTGGGCTGTGGTTGTGAGGCTGGTTGGACGTACTGCCAAATTTCTGTCTGGATCGACTGACCTTCATGTCTTAAAGTAATGATGGACTGTCGTTTCGCTTTGCTTATTTGAGCTGGTCTTGCCATAATATGGACTTGGTCTTTTACAAATAGGGCTATCTTCTGTATATCCACCCCTACCTTGTCACAACACAACTGATTGGCTCAAACACATTAAGAAGGAAAGAAATTACACCAATTACCTTTTTACAGGGCACACCTGTTAATTGAAATGCATTCCAGGTGACTACCTCATGAAGCTGGTTGAGAGAATGCCAAGAGTGTGCAAAGCTGTCATCAAGGCAAAGGGTGACTGCTTTGAGGAATCTCAAATATAAAATATATTTTGATTTGTTTAGCACTTTTTTGGTTACTACATGTTTTCATATGTGTTATTTCATAGTTTTGATGTCTTCACTATTTTTCTACAATGTAGAAAATAGTAAAAATAAAGAAAAACCCTTGAATCACTAGGTGTGTCCAAACTTTTGACTGGTACTAGACTGAACAAAAATATAAACTTAACATGTAAAGTGTTGGTCCCTTGTTTCAAGAGCTGAAATAAAAAAAATCCCAGAAATTTTCCAGATGCACAAAAAGCTTATTTTCGCTTAAATTTTGTGCACAAATTTGTTTACATCCCTGCTAGTGAACATTTCTTCTTTGCCAAGATAATCCATTCACCTGACAGGTGTGGCATATCAAGTGGCTGATTAAACAGCATGAGCATTACACAGGTGCACGTTGTGCTGGTAACAATAAAAGGCCACTCTAAAATGTGCAGTTTTGTTACACAACACAATGCCACAGATGTCTCAAGTTTTGAGGGAGCGTGCAATTGGAATGTTGACTGCAGGAATGTACATCAGAGCTTTTTTCCCAGATAATTTCATATCAATTTCTTTACCAATAGCCGAGTCCAACGTTGTTTTAGGTGAATTTGGAATGATTTTTTGTGAATGGCGTCGTGTGGGCGAGCAGTTTGCTGATGTCAACATTGTGAACAAACATGGTGGGGTTATGGTATTGGCAGGGATAAGCTACAGACAACTAACACAATTGCATTTTATCAATGGCAATTTGAATGCACAAAAATACCGTGACGAGATCCTGAGGCCCGTTGTGAGGCCCATTTTCTTTTTTAAAGGTATCTGTATCCAACAGATATGTATCTGTATTCCCAGTCATGTGACATCCATAAATTAAGACCTAATTCATTTATTTCAATTGAGTGATTTCCTCATATGAACTGTTACTCAGTAAAATCTTTGAAATTGTTGCGGTGTTGTGTTTATATTTTTGTTCAGTATAATATTTTTGAAATTGTAAAAAAAACTACTGAAAAGTCTGGGCATATAATTAAAACATTATACATTATAAATCAACTTAGTAGTGCGCATGGGTTTCCATAGACTATAGCCTCGGCTTGGGTCTCCAAATGTCACCCTTGCAACCTATGCAACCTAAGCCAAAGGCCAACAATAAAAATTTGGTATAACGTCACAGCTATTTATACTTCACTATGGAAAAGAGGCTGAAATACCTCTCATGTTGAAATGCTTTTCAGTTTGCTGAAATATGAATGGTTTCACATTTGAGAGCTTGGGACTGTATTATTTTCAAAATTGAGTTATTAACATAGCCTTTTTCTGGTCAGTGTTTTCTACCTATATAGTATTCTAAATACACCAATGTATGTAGTTAAGATAAAAAGAATGCAAGATAAAACTTGCTGACACCATTCAAACCAATGAGGGTTCGAAACTTTAAAGCCACATATCTCAGAATCATCTTTTTGCAGATATAACCAAGCTCACGATTTGTCAGCGATCATAAGGTAAAATAGATCTAAAACAATTGTAATTTATATTTACAATCCCCTTATCCAAACAGATTACTCAAATGGTCTTATCCGATAGCTCTTATCAATTTATGCATTAGAGTGCATAGAGATTGGTGTTATTTATTATTATTATTTTTCACCTCCTTTTTTCTCCCCTATTTCGTGGTATCCAATTGGATAGTCTTGTTACAGAGACAAGTTACATTCTCGTCTCGTCGCTGCAACTGCCTTACGGACTCGGGAGAGGCGAAGGTTGAGAGCCATGCATCCTCCGAAACACAACCCAAACAAGCCGCACTGCTTCTTGACACAATGTCCACTTAACCCGGAAGCCAGCCGCACCAATGTGTCGGAGGAAACACCGTACACCTGGCGACCGTGTCAGCGTGCACTGCACCCAGCCCTCCACAGGAGTCGCTAGTGCACGATGAGACAAGGATATCCCTACCGGTCAAACCCTCCCTAACCCGGACGACGCTAGGTCAATTGTGCGCCGCCCCAATGGGCTTCCCGGTCGCGGCCGGCTGCGACAGAGCCTGGGCTCGAACCCAGAGTCTCTTGTGGCACAGCTAGCACTGCGATGCAATGCCTTAGACCACTGCGCCACTCGGGAGGGGTCGGTGTTATTTCTATCGGGAAAAAGTAAGTAAATGTTTTATCACTTAGAACCGACAGGTTGCTCGACCTTATTCATGGTTTCCTCGCACATAAAGGTGGTGGAATTATAAGGGAATTAAGTCAAGATCAGAATACTACGTATCTGCAGACACAACTCTGCCACACCTCCATTTCTGTAATCTCCACCCCAAGCGAATATCTGGCTGACACATGCTTTTGCCCATGCTTAAGTTCAAGGTCAGAATACGCATAGAGAGAAAGGTGCATAAAAAGGGAATTGAGTTCCATTTACTCATGGGTAATTCCTAGAGAATAAAGGAGAGGTATGAGGTTTCTTTCACTCGCTAATTTGTTGGCTCCCTGCCCCACCTTGCCTTAACAGCCCAGACACACACACCACAGGAGGCCCGAGAGGCTCAGCGCTCTTCTTCTGGGCGGTCCTGCCCTGACACACCTTACTAACGGAGCCTGTTTCTCTCTCACAGCCACTGGGAAGCCATGTTTTTTTACTCCTCTATTATTACCGGACAGCTCTTTAATATTAGCTGACTTTGATCTGGCAGTCACTTACCTAGCTGCCCTTTGATACTAGCTGTCTCCGATCTAGCTGTGTTGCTCATGTTTCTCTTTCTTTCTTTGGCACTCAGTCTCTCTCTATGGTAAATAGTCTCTCTCTCACACGGTCCGTCCCACCTTGACCTCCCAGTCAGGCTGCCCTTGGGGCAGGGAGAGACCGTCCCACTGTGACCTCCCAGTCAGTCTGCCCCAAGGCCCCAGGACAGGCAGAGACAGGCTGTTCTGTTGGAACCTAACAGCAGCCAGAATGTCTGAGTGGAGACAGACAGACCGTAGTGAGGAAATTATGGAGCGATTTCATTGCCAACAGAAAATCTATTTGAATTCAAGATTTTTGCATTTAGATATTGAATTTGTAAATTAAGACATGATTTCAAACGGAATTGAATGACTGTTACATTCAGTTTAAAAATGATATTTCAATTTAATTGAATATTCAAATTCTGTATTTATATATTCATATTCAGTATGGTTAATATTGCATTCTTTGTCTAGTTACAAACTATAATTTAAAGTTTACCAAAGTTTACCATACCCCTTGACTGATTCCAACTTTTTTTGTGTTACAGCCTGAGTTAAAAATGGATAACGTTTTTGCAAATGTATTGAAAATAAAATACAGAAATATCTCATTTACATAAGTATTCACACCCGAGTCAATACATGTTAGAATCACCGTTAGCAGTGATTACAGCTGTGAGTCTTTCTGGGTAAATCTTTTCACACCTGGATTTGACAATATTTGCACATTATTCTGTTAAAAAAAATATGTATATATTCAAGCTCTGTTAAATTGGTTGTTGTTCAATGCTAAACAGCAATTTTCAGTGTGGGACTGCAACCTTACAATTATCTGTATGTGAGGTATGTGAGGTACAGAGATGAGGTAGTAATTAAAAAATCATGTTAAACACAATTTTTTGCACAAACAGTGAGTCCATGCAACTTATGTGACTTGTTAAGATAAGTTTTACTCCTGAACATATGTAGGCTTGCCATAACAAAGGGGTTGAATACTTATTGACTCAAGACATTTCAGCTTTTCATTTTTAATTAATTTGTATTAAAAAAATGAATCATAATTCCACTTTGACATTATGGGGTGTTGTGTGTAGGCCAGTGACAAAAAAAACTCAATTTAATCCAGTTTAAATTCAGGCTGTAATACCAACAAAATGTGGAAAAAGTCAAGGGGTGTGAATACTCTCTGAAGGCACTGCATTCAACTTATCAAATACATTCAGATTCAGTTTTCAAATTCAGTTCTATAAATTCTAATTCAAAACCAGAGACAACATCCTGGTACTTGTCCAAAAAGGAATGGCAGAAGAGATCCGGTATAATCAAACACTCTCTGTTAAACAGGTTTCTGACTGTTTCTGAAACCAATGTGGCATTTTGAATTTGCTTATTCATACAGTATGAGTTTGGCTCTAGTGTTTGAACCGTTTGTGTTATTAGCTATTATGACCCCATTCCTGAAAGATAAGATTCTCTGGAACATGGTCATGCCTTCTGTTCCCCTCTACTGTGTTAGAAGGGAGTGTGACGATAAACTTAATTTGGCCCCCATAACAATATATTTGAATTGCCCTGTCATAGCACTTCCTCAGATAGCTATTCCACTCCCTATTTAATCTTGATCTTGTGACTGACTGGGTTCAAACCGGGTCTCCTGCATGTCTTACGACTGTATTAGCCCACTTAGCTAAAGCCCATGCATTACATTTTTTTTTTAAATCAAGGATATAACAAACTTACAGTCTTATTGCATTGTATAGGCTATCCTTGTTAGTGCATGTCTAGTATACATTAGTCTGTAGTGGAAATGTTTCTCTTCTCCAGCCTTGTGCCACTCAGTTCTTCCTCAGACCTGTCTCATGATAATGATATATTATTAGTCTGATTCCTTCACTCCTTTTTCATTCCCATTCTTTTCTTTAATCCTTTGCAGCAGCAGCTCTGCCAGGGAGAGATGGAGGGAGAGAGAGACAGAGTGGTAGAGAAGCGGGATAGATATTTACTTAACCAAATCCTCTAAGGAGGCAACCCCTCTTTGATCCTCTACTAAATTAACCGCGTCCGCTTTCATTTGGTCTTCTGTCAGGTGGCTGTGCTGCGTAGGATGAGAGGAAGCAGAGAGGGAGGGAGGCTGGAAACAATAGTCTCTCTCTCTCTCGCTTTATTTCCCTGTCTCTCCTTCCATCTCTCTCGCTTCTGCTCGCTTTCGTTCTCTACTCCCTCTATCTCTCTCTCTCTCGCTTCCTCTCACCCCAATCGAAGTCGCGCTGGCTGCGACCGGTGTGTTTTTCAGCATCAGAGCTTTGTGTGGCATGTCTTTAACTCTGTATGTGTGGGTTAGGGTTCTCAAGAGTTCATCCCTCAGAGTTAGCCCACTTTGTTGGTCACGTGGAGTGCAAACAACATACACACTACACACACTACAGTACAGACTCAGCATTCTGCTGTAGTATAAGAATACAGATGTTTGAAACGACTTTATTTTGATTGTGATGATGTCATATTAGGTCTCTGTTAAATCAGTGACATATCATTTCCCTAACCCCTCTCCACCTTTGGTATTCTACCCAGGAGACCCTGTCAAGTTAGAGATTTTGCTCCATGGCTGAACGATGTCATTGTTATCTCCCAAAATCTCTCCGCTCCTCCGTCCAGCCATTAGCAGGCAAATTCAGTGTTTTGCCCTCTCTCATCTTCTATGGCTCCCCCTCTCATCCTCGCCCTCGCTCTTCCTCTGTTGTATCATTCAACAGTTCACACACTTCCGCTTCCAGAATCATCCAAGCTAAAATGACTCACTCTGTGCTCTCTCTCTCTTTCTTTCTCTCTCTCCACAGTGAACACCTGTCGTGCTCGTTCACCTTCTTCCTCCACGGGGAGAGTAACGTGTGCACCAGCGTAGAGATCAACCAGCACCAGCCTGTCTACCAGCTGAGTGACGAGCACCTCACCCTGGCCCAGCAGGCCTCCAGCCCATTCCAAGGTAGGTGGAGTGTACACACACCTGTGCACGCGCACACACATATACATACACATGCACTGCAGATATGCACATGCATGCAGACACACACATATATACACACACACACACACACACACACACACACACACACACACACACACACACACACACACACACACACACACACACACACACACACACACACACACACACACACACACACACAGTCCTTTCACCCCACACTACCCCTCAGGGAAAGGAGTTCATTGCTTAAGTGAACATGTATCATTGGCTTTGAGCACATGTAGAACCCAAAGGGGAAAAAAGAGGGAGAGCAGTGGAGTATATCAGTGCTGTGTGAGAACAGACTGCTCTGTTCTCTCAGCTTCGTGTCATGTCTCTAATAGAAGACAGGGGTAATCCTCAGGTATTAAGAACAGGCTCCTCTCCTCTGCTCTGCTCCTTCATCAGACAGCCTGACAGTAATGATGTGCCACCAGCAGCCTTCACACACCCCCTCTGTCCCTCCCCCATCTATCCCAATGTTCTGCTTTTCCCTGTCCTCCTACTCTTCCTCACTTACCCCTCCCTCTTTTCTCCACCTCTCCCCTGCTCCCATCCTCATCTTCATCTCATTTTCTCTCTCCCTCCACCTTCTTTTTCCTCTTCTTATTTCTTCCTCCCTCTGTCCCTCCCCCTCCCTCTAGCCTTCAGAGGGCTGTCCCCACTAGCTGAGGTCTGCTGCTGGAGACATCTGTACAATTAGCGGGTCCCAACGGCAGCAGCTGTAAAAGACACACAGAGGACAGAGAGGAGGGAGCCTACAAAAACACTGCAACAAAATAAATCCTAACAAAAGAAAGAGGAGGAGAAGGAGGAAAGCTTGAAGGAGCGATCATTACACCAGGCACAAGGGCTTTGCCTTAGGTTAACTAACAAAATGCCTACCCCACTCCTTCCCACCCTATTCCTTCCCACCCCATTCCTTCTCACCCCACTCCTTCCCACCCACTCCTTCCCACCCCACTCCTTCCTACCCCACTCCTTCCCACCCCATTCCTTCCCACCCCATTCCTTCCCACCACACTCCTTCCCACCCCACTCCTTCCCACCCCACTCCTTCCCACCCCACTCCTTCCTACCCCACTCCTTCCCACCCCACTCCTTCCCACCCCATTCCTTCCCACCACACTCCTTCCCACCCCACTCCTTCCCACCCCCACTCCTTCCCACCCCACTCCTTCCCACCCCACTCCTTCCCACCTGGAACCTAATAATGGTGATCACTCTGTCCATTCTCTGATCTGACTGGAGCGCAGCACTGCACAGGGAAAACTAGCTGCAGTCATTCTTTCATCCACTAGCCTCACAGTAATAATGTCAATTTAAGTTAGAGCCTGGTGCTGTTTAAATGTAAAATTAATGTAAATGTAAACAAACACTGTATAGCCTCAAAACATGGTTAAAAATAAATAAATTATATGATGGATGGTCAGTTCATGGCATCCATAGCTCTTTCTATGAATTTGAGAGTGGTTACATTTCTCCAGCCCCATCATTCAGCTTTTTACAGAAATAGTGGCGGGGAAGACGCTTTGTAATTGTTTCAACTGCGGATTGCCCCTTTAAAACCTCCTGCTCTGTAGATTCAATAGCAGGTTAATGGATATATAAACTCAGCAGAAGAAGAAACGTCCTCTCACTGTCAACTGTGTTTATTTTCAGCAAACTTAACATGTGTAAATATTTGTATGAACATAACAAGATTCAACAACTGAGACATAAACTGAACAAGTTCCACAGACATGTGACTAACAGAAATGGAATAATGTGTCCCTGAATAAAGGGGGGGTCAAAATCCAAAGTAACAGTCTGGTGTGGTCACCAGCTGCATTAACTTCTTAGGTATAGGGGGCGACATTTTCACTTTTGGATGAATTTGTGCCCAAATTAAACGGCCTCGTACTCTGTCCTAGATCATATGATATGCATATTATTATTACTATTGGATAGAAAACACTCTGAAGTTTCCAAAACTGTTTGAATTATATCTGTGAGTAAAACAGAACTCATATGGCAGGCAAACTTCCAAACAGGAAGTGAAAATTCTGAAATGGGTCGCTGTGAAAGGCATCGCCTATTCAATTGCCTTATATTTATGGATCTGTATGCACTTCATACGCCTTCCACTAGATGTCAACAGGCAGTAGAACGTGGAATGAAGCATATAGCTTCATGTGGGACCGGATGAGAGCCTTTGGAGTGACAGGTCAGGCAAACTGTGCGTGGCCAGTTCTTGGCCACGCACAGAGGGCATGTGATGTCTTTGTCTGCACTGCGTTAGATAGACATGAAGAAATGCTCCGTTTGGGACGTTATTGGATATATATGAGAAAAACATCCTGAAGATTGATTCTCAACTGAGTTTGACCAGTTTATTCGACTTGTAATACCACTTTTTGAAGTTTTCGTTCAACGTTTTCGTTCAATTGCGCAAGTGTTTGGACACGTATACTACACATACTAGCCAAAGTTGCTAATTCGACAGAAGTAATGGACATTATAAAACAAAACAACGATTTATTGTGGAACTAGGATTCCTGGCACTGCATTCTTGGAATATTTATGATGTAATTTCGTATTTCTGTTGACTCCAACATGGCGGAGAATGGCTGAGCGCTGTCTCAGATTATTGCATGCTGTGCTTTTTACTAAAGTTATTTTTTAAATCTAACACAGCGGTTGCATTAACCTCTTTGGGCTCAAGGGGCAGTATTGAGTAGCCAGATAAAAGGTGCCCATTTCAAAAAGGCCTCGTACTCAATTCTTGCTCGTACAATATGCATATTATTATTACTATTGGATAGAAAACACTCTCTAGTTTCTAAAACCGTTTGAATTATATCTGTGGGTGAAACAGAACTGGACTTAGAGCAATTTTCCTATGTGTATGTCAGAATGCAGAATTTTGCTGGCTGTTCTGAGACCTGTGTATTAATTTGCCTGTCCTCTATTGGTTGAGATGCACTGCATACGCCTTCCACTGGGTGTCAGCGAATAGGGAGAGTTGAAATGGAGTTTCTACGTAGGTCCCAAAGGTTATAAATTGCTTGGAACCGAAGTGTCCCATCTTTCCACTCTTCGCTCTGACGCAGGAAGGGTCTTGGCATGTCATTTTAGAAGCTCCCGTATTAGCTCCTAGATATATCCGGCTCTGTTTTTATTCGATATAGGTGTTGAAGACATCGTAATGTTGTTATTTTAAACCGAATTATATCAGTTTATGTCAGTATATTGCGATTTTCGGGTATTTATTTTCGTGACGTTTTAGGAAGTTGGGTATCTCTGGCCCACATGGCTATTGTTTACTGCTAATTGCAACGTTGAAGACGACGTTCTCCAACCTAGCAACGATTCTTTTGGACAAAGGACACATTTCCCAAGATTCTGATGGGAGTTCATCTAAAAGTAAGAACTATTTATGCTGATAATTCATTGTTCTGTTGAAAAATGTCAAATGCATAAGACGCCATTTCCTGCAGTGTAGCCTTGCGTTATCGCAGCCTGTATTGCGCAGTAAGGTTAATTTTAAAAATGTAATTCAGCGATTGCATTAAGAACTAATTTGTCTTTCAATTGCTGTCCAACCTGTATTTTTTTAGTCAAGTTTATGAATAGTATTCGATAAGAAAAGGTGCCTTTACAAGATGGCGCCGGACAGATTGCTTGACGTTATGGACACTATTCTCATTGTCTAAGCACGATTTGTGCCGCTAAATATGCAAATTTTCGAACAAACTCTATATGCATTGTGTAATATGATGTTACAGGACTGTCATCTGAAGAATTCTGAGAAGGTTAGTGAAACAATTAATATATTTTGGTGGTTTATACGTTATAGCTATTTTTGCCTTGAATCAATGCTGTTGTTATGTTTGCTATTGTGCTAAGCTAATATAACGCTATATTGTGTTTTCGCTGTAAAACACTTGATAAATCGGAAATATTGTCTGGAATCACAAGATGCCTGTCTTTCAATTGCTGTACACTATGTATTTTTCAGAAATGTTTTATGATGAGTATTTAGTTATTTGGCGTTGGTGTCTGTAATTTTTCTGTCTGCTTTCGGTGCAATTTCTGACTGTAGCTGCAATGTAAACTATGATTTATACCTGAAATATGCACATTTTTCTAACAAAACATATGCTATACAATAAATATGTTATCAGACTGTCATCTGATGAAGTTGTTTCTTGGTTAGTGGCTATTTATATCTTTATTTGGTCGAATTTGTGATAGCTACTGATGTAGTAAAAAACTGATGGAGTAAAAATAGTGGTGTCTTTTGCTAACGTGGTTAGCTAATAGATTTACATATTGTGTCTTCCCTGTAAAACATTTTAAAAATCGGACATGTTGGCTTGATTCACAAGATGTGTACCTTTCATCTGGTGTCTTGGACTTGTTAATGTGTGAAAGTTAAATATTTTAAAAAATATATATTTTGAATTTCGCGCCCTGCACTTTGAGCTGGCTGTTGTCATAAGTGTACCGACGTCGGGCTTGCACGCCAAACAGGTTAAGAACCAGTGTATCTTTAATTATATGTTAAAATGTATCTTTCATCAAAGTTTATGATGAGTATTTCTGTATTTCACGTTGCTATCTGTAATTACTTTCGCTATTTTGGAGCCATTTCTGAACATGGCGCCAATGTAAAACCACGATTTCTGGCTATAAATATGCACATAATCGAACAAAACATAAATGTATTGTATAACATGGTGTCATATGACTGTCATCTGATGAAGTTGTTCAAAGGTTAGTGATTAATTTTATCTATATTTGTGGGTTTTGTGAAAGCTATGTTTTCTGTGAAAAAATGGCGGTATGTTTTTGGATATTGTGGTGGGCTAACATAAATATATGTTGTGTTTTCGCTGTAAAACATTTTAAAAATCGGACATGTTGGCTGGATTCACAAGATGTTTATCTTTAATTATATGTACAACATGTATTTTTCATCAAAGTTTTATGATGAGTATTTCTGTATTTCACGTTGCTCTCTGTAATTATTCTGGCTATTTTGGAGCCATTTCTGAACATGGCGCCAATGTAAAACCACGATTTCTGGCTATAAATATGCACATAACCGAACAAAACATAAATGTATTGTATAACATGAGGTCATATGACTGTCATCTGATGAAGTTGTTCAAAGGTTAGTGATTAATTTTATCTCTATTTGTGGGTTTTGTGAAAGCTATCTTTCCTGTGAAAAAATGCCTGTGTTTTTTGGAATATGGTGGTGAGCTAACATAAATATATGTTGTGTTTTCGCTGTAAAACATTTTAAAAATCGGACATGTTGGCTGGATTCACAAGATGTTTATCTTTCATTTGCTGTATTGGACTTGTGATTTCATAAAATTATATTATATTATATCCCTGTGGCACTAGGCTAGGCTATGCTAGTCAGCGTTTCTGATGACAGTTATCCCGGATCCGGGATGGGTGGTCCAGAGAGGTTTTAAGCACTGCAGTGCATCTCCTCCTCATGTGCTGCACCAGATTTGCCAGTTCTTTCTGTGAGATGTTACCCCACTCTTCCACCAAGGCACCTGCAGGTTCCGGGACATTTCTGGGCGGAATGGCCCTAGCCCTCGCCCTCCGATCCAACAATGGGGTTGAGATCCAGGCTCTTCGCTGGCTATGGCAGAACACTGACATTCCTGTCTTGCAGGAAATCACGCACAGAACGAGCAGTATGGCTGGTGGCATTGTCATGCTGGAGGGTCATGTCAGGATGAGCCTGCAGGAAGGGTACCACATGAGGGAGGAGGATGTCTTCCCTGTAAAGCACAGCGTTGAGATTGCCTGCAATGACAACAAGCTCAGTCCGATGATGCTGTGACACACCGCCCAGACCATGACGGCCCCTCCACCTTCAAATCGATCCCGCTCCAGAGTACAGGCCTCGGTGTAACGCTCATTCCTTCGACGATAAACATGAATCCGAACATGAATGAGACAAAACCGTGACTCGTCAGTGAGCACTTTTTGCCAGTCCTGTCTGGTCCAGCGACGGTGGGTTTGTGCCCAACAGGCCTACAAGCTCTCAGTCCAGCTTCTCTCAGCCTATTGCAGACAGTCTGAGCACTGATGGAGGGATTGTGCGTTCCTGGTGTAACTCGGGCAGATGTTGTTGCCATCCTGTACCTGTCCCGCAGGTGTGATTTTCGAATGTACCGATCCTGTGCAGGTGTTGTTACACGTGGTCTGCCATGTGTGAGGACGATCAGCTGTCTGTCCTGTCTCCCTGTAGCGCTGTCTAAGGCGTCTCACAGTATGGACATTGACATTTATTGCCCTGGCCACATCTGCAGTCCTCATGCCTCCTTACAGCACGCCTAAGGCACGTTCACGCAGATGAGCAGGGACCTTGGGCATCTTTCTTTTGGTGTTTTTCAGAGTCAGTGGAATGGCCTCTTTAGTGTCCTAAGTTTTCATAACTGTGACCTTAATTGCCTACAGACGGTAAGCTGTTAGTGTCTTAACGGCCGTTCCACAGGGGCATGTTCATGAATTGTTTATGGTTCATTGAACAAACATGGGAAACAGTATTTAAACCCTTTACAATAAAGATCTTTGAAGTTATTTGGATTTATATAAATTATGTTTGAAAGACAGGGTCCTGAAAAAGGGACGTTTCTTTTTTTGCTGAGTTTAGATAGATAGATACTGTAATTAGATAGCACAGCACAGCTTTCCACTTTGTCTGTCTCTCTTCAGTCACTAGTATATGTCAGTAGATGTATGCTACATCAGGGTTTGGAAAGTATATCAGATAGTGGTCCAGACCTTTAGCTACTGTACTGTACTGCCTCTGCTCTTTTTCCAACATACCAACCTGCCAATACCATGTATGGGACTTGAGGTTGCAGACCGGAAGATATGCTGCTCTATGTGTTTGGTGCCATAGTGCACAGGCAAATGGATCAATGGGTTTAATGTGGTATCAATTGTCCTCTGGTCATCAAATTATCTTCAATTAAAGATGGCGTTTAATGCTCTGTGGTGGGACCACTGATGTGACCAGTACTTTATGTCAGAGCACTGCCCTTCTATGAATGGGTGGTGGTTGTGTATTTGACATCAGTACAAACAAACCCGCAGAATTCCCAGGGTGTGTGTGCCAGTATGTGTTCTCGCCATGAGCTATGTGTCTGTTTTAGCAGCCCGAGCGTAGCGGCAGAGAGGGGCTGACGTCTGCTAGTCCCCCGCCCTCCTACACCTCCCTTCTTCTACCCCCTCACCCCCTCACTCCCTCCCTCCTTCCTCTCATCTCTGACAGGCTTGGTTTAGTGTGCGGCAGAGCACCCCAGCCTTTTCAAGATATGACCTCATAAAACAGAGCAGCGTGAATGTAATGAACTCTCAGCACCTTTGACTGATCTGAGCATATTTACCATGTCTTCAGGGAGATGGAGACCGAATGAGAGAAGGGGACGGAAGGAGGCTTGTGTATTATGGAGTGGACAGCATAGAACATCAGAGGTGTGTATGATTCAGTCAGTCTTGTCACACTGTCTGTTTCCTATTGTAGTCTCTGAGGAAACTGGATGTTCACTCAATTGTCTGGTGAGGTCACCATCCACTTACTAGCTACTATGGCCCCTCCATTTAATCTCAGTGTGGTGGGAATATGAATATAGATTGACTGCAAGCCTTCTCCTTAAAATGTCCTGACCTTGAGTGGCTTGCATTTAGCTGGCCAGCACTGTGTGTTCTAGATGTTCTCTCTCTGTGAGACTGCCTTCTCTCCCCCTTCTCCCTCCCTCCCTCAAGCCAGCCAGCCCCTGTTAGTTTCAAGTTTTAATGTCACGTGCACAAATACAGTGAAATGCCTTTCTCGCAAACTCAAAACCCAACAATCAATGACAATGTAATACAAAAAAATAAGAAGAAATATATGAAGAACACAACTAAGTAAGCATTCTAAATACAGACTGATGGAGAAAGATTGAGTATGTATAGGGGTAAGGTGACTAGTAGAGGTCAACCGATTATGATTTTCAATGCCGATACCGATACCGATTATTGGAGGACCAAAAAAAAGCCAATACCGATTAATCGGCCAATTTGTATTTTTATTTTATATATTTATTTGTAATAATGACAATTACAACAATACTGAATGAACACTTTTATTTTAACTTAATATAATACATCAATCAAATCAATATAGCCTCAAATAAATAATGAAACATGTTCAATTTGGTTTAAATAATGCAAAAACTAAGTGTTGGAGAAGAAAGTAAAAGTGCAATATGTGCCATGTAAAAAAGCTAACGTTTAAGTTCCTTGCTCAGAACATATGAAAGCTGGTGGTTCCTTTTAACATGAATCTTCAATATTCCCAGGTAAGAAGTTTTAGGTTGTAGTTATTATAGGAATTATAGGACTATTTTGTATTTCATATACCTTTGACTATTGGATGTTCTTATAGGCACTTTAGTATTGCCAGTGTAACAGTATAGCTTCCGTCCCTCTCCTCACCCCTACCTGGGCTCGAACCAGGAACACATCGAAAACAGCCAGCCTCGAAGCATCGTTACCCATCGCTCCACAAAAGCTGCGGCCCATGCAGAGCAATGGGAACAACTACTCCAAGTCTCAGAGCGAGTGACGTTTGAAACGCTATTAGCGCGCACCCCGCTAACTAGCTAGCCATTTCACATCGGTTACACCAGCCTAATCTCGGGAGTTGATAGGCTTAAAGTCATAAACAGCTGCTGGAAAACGCACGAAAGTGTTGTTTGAATGAATGCTTACAAGCCTGCTGCTGCCTACCACCGCTCAGTCAGACTGCTCTATTAAATATCAAATAATAGACTTAATTATAACATAATAACACACAGAAATACAAGCCTTTGGTCATTAATATGGTCAAATCCGGAAACTATCATTTCGAAATCAAAACGTTTATTCTTTTAGTGAAATACGGAACCGTTCCGTATTTTATCTAACGGGTGGCATCCATAAGTTTAAATATTCCTGTTACATTGCACAACCTTCAATGTTATGTCATAATTACGTAAAATTCTGGCAAATTAGTTCGCAACGAGCCAGGCGGCCCAAACTGTTGCATATACCCTGATTCTGCGTGCAATGAACGCAAGAGAAGTGACACAATTTCACCTGGATAATATTGCCTGCTAACCTGGATTTCTTTTAGCTAAATATGCAGGTTTAAAAATATATACTTCTGTGTATTGATTTTAAGAAAGGCATTGATGTTTATGGTTAGGTACAGTCGTGCAACGATTGTGCTTTTTTCGCAAATGCGCTTTTGTTAAATCATCCCCCGTTTGGCGAAGTAGGCTGTCTTTGTTAGGAAGAAATAGTCTTCACACAGTTTGCAATGAGCTAGGCGTACCAAACTGCTGCATATACCCTGACTCTGTTGCAAGAGAAGTGACATCATTTTTCCTAGTTAAAAGAAATTCATGTTAGCAGGCAATATTAACTAAATATGCAGGTTTAACAATATATACTTGTGTATTGATTTTAAGAAAGGCATTGATGTTTATGGTTAGGTACACGTTGGAGCAACGACAGTCCTTTTTCGCGAATGCCAACGCATCGATTATATGCAACGCAGGACACGCTAGATAAACTAGTAATATAATCAACCATGTGTAGTTAACTAGTGATTATGATTGATTGAATGATTGTTTTTTATAAGATAAGTTTAATGCTAGCTAGCAACTTACCGTGGCTTCTTACTGCATTCGCGTAACAGGCATGCTCCTCGTGGAGTGCAATGAAAACCGGTGGTTAGAGTTGGACTAGTTAACTGTAAGGTTGCAAGTTTGAATTCCCGAGCTGACAAGGTAAAAATCTGTCGTTCTGCCCCTGAACAAGGCAGTTAACCCACCGTTCCTAGGCCGTCATGGAAAATAAGAATGTGTTCTTAACCGACTTGCCTGGTTAAATAAAGGTGTAAAAAAAAAAATCTGATTGTTATGAAAACTTGAAATCGGCCCTAATTAATCGGCCATTCCGATTAATCGGTCGACCTCTAGTGACTAGGCAACAGGATATAAGATAAACAGAGTAGCAGCAGCTTGTATGTGAGTGGGTGTAGAGTCAGTATAAATGTATGTGCATATTATGTGTGAGTGAGCAGATAATGGAGTGAGTGTGTAGGGCCCTGTGAGTGTGCATAGAGACAGTGCAAAAATAAAAGGTCAATAAGGGGATACAACGTTAACTCGGATAGTTCGTGTAGCTATTTTGTTAGCGTTTTATCAGTCTTATTGCTTGGGGATAGAAGCTGTTCAAGAGCCTGTTGGTGTCAGACTTGATCCACCGGTACTGCTTGCCGTGCGGAAGCAGAAAGAATAGTCTATGGCTTGGGTGGTTGGAGTTTTTAACGATTTTCCAGGCCTTCCTACCACTACGCCTGATAAAGATGTCCTGGATGGCAGGGAGTTCTGCCCGAGTGATGTACAGCGTTGTCCGCACCACCCTCTGTAGCGCCATGCGATCGAGGGCGGTGCTATTACCATACCAGTTAGTGATGCAGCCAGTCAAAATGCTGTCAATGGTACAGCTGTTTAACTTTTTTTCAACATCCTGAGGTGGAAGAGGCGCTGTCACACCTTCTTCACTACTGTGCGCGTTTGTTTGGACCATTTTAAGTATTTTGTGATTTGGAAACTGAGGAACTTGAAGCTCTCGTCATGCTCCACTGCGGCCACGTCAATGTGGATGGAGGCCTGCTTGTCCCCCGTTTCTTGTAGTCCACGATCAGCTCCTTGGTCTTACTGACATTTAGGGCGAGGTTGTTGTTCTGGCACCACACTGCCTGGTCACTGACCTCCTCCCTGTAGGCTGACTTAACGTCGCCGGTGATCAGTCCACACAGTCGTGGGTGAACAGGGAGTACAGGAGGGGACTAAGTACATACCCCTGTGGAGCCCCTGTGTTTAGGGTCAGTGTGGCGGAGGGGATGTTGCCTACCCTCACCACCTAGGGTCGGCCCGTCAGGAAGTCCAGGATCCAGTTGCAGAGGGAGGTGTTCAGACCCTAAGCTTGGTGAGGAGCTTGAAGAGGACAATGATGTTGAGCTGTAGTCAAGGGGACAATAATGTTGAACAGCATTCTCACATAGGTATTCCTCTTATCTACAGTGAATTCGGAAAGTATTCAGACCTCTTGACTTTTTCCACATTTTGTTACGTCCCGGCCTTATTCTAAAATGGATTAAATGTGTTTTTTTACTCATCAATCTACACAGAATACCCCATATTGACAAAGCAAAAACAGGTTTATAAAAAAATGTAAAACTGACATATTACATTTACATAAGTATTCAGACCCTTTAGTCAGTAATTTATTAAAGCACCTTTGGCAGCGATTACAGCCTCGAGTCTTCTTGGGTATGACGCTACAAGCTTTGAACACCTGTATTTGGGGAGTTGCTCCCATTATTCTCTGCAGATCCTCTCAAGCTCTGTCAGGTTGGATGGGGAGCGTCGCTGCACAGCTATTTTCAGTTCTCTCCAGAGATATTCGATCTGGTTCAAGTCCGGGCTCTGACTGGGCCTCTCAAGGACATTCAGAGACTTGTCTCGAAGCCACTCCTGCATTGTCTTGGCTGTGTGCTTAGGGTTGTTGTCCTGATGGAAGGTGAACCTTAGCCCCAGTCTGAGGTCCTGAGCGCTCTGGAGCAGGTTTTGATCAAGGATCTCTCTGTACTTTGCTCCGTTCATCTTTCCCTTGATCCTGACTAGTCTCCCAGTCCCTGCAGCTGTTAAACATCCCCACAGCATGATGCTGCCACCACCATGCTTCACTGTAGGGATGGTGCCAGATTTCCTCCAGACTTGACACTTGGCATTCAGGCCAAAGAGTTCAGTATTGGTTTCATCAGACCAGAGAATCTTCTTTCTCATGCTCTGAGAGTCATTTAGGTTCCTTTTGGCAAACTCCAAGCAGGCTGTCATGTGCCTTTTACTGAGGAGTGGCTTCCGTCTGGCAATGGTTGGTGGAGTGCTGCAGAGATGGTTGTCCTTCTGGAAGGTTCTCCCATCTCCACAGATGAACTCTGGAGCTCTGTCAGAGTGACCATCGGGTTCTTGGCCATCTCCCTGACGAAGGCCCTTCTCCCCTGATTGCTCAGTTTGGACGGGCGTTCAGCTCTAGGAAGAGTCTTGGTGGTTACAAATGTCTTCCATGTAAGAATGATGGAGGCCACTGTGTTCTTGGGGACCTTCAATGCTGCAGAAATGTTTTGGTACCCTTCCCCAGATCTGTGCCTCGACACAATCCTGTCTCGGATCTCTACGGACAATTCCTTCGACCTCATGGCTTGGATTTTGCTCTGACATGCACTTTCAACTGTGGAACCTTATATAGACAGGTGTGTGCCTTTCCAAAGCATGTCCAATCAATTGAATTTACCACAGGTGGATTTCAATCAAGTTGTAGAAACATTTCAGGGATGATCAATGGAAACAGGATGTACCTGAGCTCAATTTCGAGTCTCATAGCAAAGGATTTGGATATATTTCATTTTTTCATTTTTAATACTTTTGCAAAAAAAAAAAAAAATCTGTTTTCTCTTTCTCATTATGGGGTATTGTGTGTAGATTGATGATGAAAATGTATAATTTAATCCATTTTAGAATAAGGCTTTAACGTAACAAAACATGGAAAAAGTCAAGGGCTCTGAATACTTCCGAATGCATTGTATATACAGTTGAAGTCGGAAGTTTACATACACTTAGGTTGGAGTCATTAAAACTCGTTTTTCAACCACTCCACAAATCTCTTGTTAACAAACTATAGTTTGGCAAGTCGGTTAGGACATCTACTTTGCATGACACAAGTCATTTTTCCAACAATTGTTTACAGACAGATTATTTCACTTATAATTCACTGTATCACAATTCCATTTGGTCAGAAGTTTACATACACTAAGTTGACTGTGCCTTTAAACAGCTTGGAAAATTCCAGAAAATTGTGTCATGGCTTTAGAAGCTTCTGATAGGCTACTTGACATAATTTGAGTCAATTGGAGGTGTACCTGTTGATGTATTTCAAGGCCTACCTTCAAACTCAGTGCCTCTTTGCTTGACATCATGGGAAAATCAAAAGAAATAAGCCAAGACCTCAGATTTTTCTTTTAGACCTCCACAAGTCTGTTTCATCCTTGGGAGCAATTTCCAAATGCCTGACGGTACCACGTTCATCTGTACAAACAATAGTACCCAAGTATAAACACCATGGGACCACATCAGTCGTCATACCGCTCAGGCAGGAGACACGTTCTGTCTCTTAGAGATGAACGTACTTTGGTGTGAAAAGTGCAAATCAATCCCAGAACAACAGCAAAGGACTATATCCACAGTTAAAATAGTCCTATATCGACATAACCTGAAAGGCCACTCAGCAAGGAAGAAGCCACTGCTCCAAAACTGCTGTAAGAAAGCCAGACTATGGTTTGCAACTGCACATGGGGACAACGATCGTCCTTTTTTGGAGAAATGTCCTCTGGTCTGATGAAACAAAAATAGAACTGTTTGGCCATAATGACCATTGTTATGTAAGGAGGAAAAAGGGGGAGGCTTGCAAGCCGAAGAACACTATCCCAACCGTGAAGCACGGGGGTGGCAGCATCATGTTGTGGGGGTGCTTTGCTGCAGGAGAGACTGGTGCACTTCACAAAATAGGTGGATATTTTGAAGCAACATCTCAAGACATCAGTCAGGAAGTTAAAGTTTGGTCGCAAATGGGTATTCCAAAAGGACAATGACCCCAAGCACACTTCCAAAGTTGTGGCAAAATGGCTTAAGGACAACGAAGTCAAGGTTTTGGAGTGACTATCATAAAGCCTTGACCTCAATCCTATAGAACATTTGTGGGTAGAACTGAAAAAGCGTGTGCGAGCAAGGAGGCCTACAAACCTGACTCAGTTACACCAGCTCTGTCAGGAGCAATGGGCCAAAATTCACCCAACTTATTGTGGGAAGCTTGTGGAAGGCTACCCAAAACGTTTGACCCAAGTTAAAGAATTTAAAGGCAATGCTACCAAATACTAATTGAGTGTATGTAAACTTCTGACCCACTGGGAATGTGATGAAAGAAATAAAAGCTGAAATAAATCATTCTCTCTACTACTTTCATTTCACAATCTTAAAATAAAGTGGTGATCCCAACTTACTTAAGACAGGAAATTTTTACTCGGGTTAAATGTCAGGATTTGTGAAAAACTGAGTTTAAATGTATTTGGCTAAGGTGTATGTAAACTTCCAACTTCAACTGTATCTTTTGTCTTTCTGCCAAAAGTCAAAGAGATTAGTTTCCCCCCCCCCCCTGTGCTTCCTATAAGCATTTTGTCCTCCTTTCTTCTCCCCTCTGCTCCCCGTACACATGCATGCTTTTCTGAAGGAAGTGCAGCATCACAACTTTATTCATCTGCCCAATTTCTCTCATTCACGTTTGCTTGTAAATGTCCCCACTACTAGCTCTGCTCGTATAACCTTTTAAGCTGTCTTTGCAATTAGTTTAGGTTAGTTTTCACTTGTTAGCATTTAGCTGTGTGATTTCGCTATTAGTTTGTGCAAATTTTGTTAGCATTCTGGTAATAGAGGCCTAATGGGATTTTCTTGTGTTTTTAGTGCCCCCTTGTGTGCAATGCCGTTAATACCGTAAATCCCATGATGAGAGAAGGACGGTATGATGATATGAAAATCTGGATACTACCCAAGCCTAGTATACACCCTTATGTTATACTAGGGAAATTGTGTTTCCATAGCTAGGGCTGACTATAGCTAGGTTCCATACAATTGTCGACAGATCTTTATGCAGATATTTTAAAATCGGCATAATTTTCTTTCTTCCCACAAGAGATATTTCCATCGAATTCACTTGTTGCTGATTAAAGGCTGTGCGTGATGAGGCAGTGCATATAAAAATACCTTTTGTGGTTAAATTATACAAGTTAAATGGGTTTCCATCGCATTTTCAACTCGACTGATGGTTTTCTCACAAAAATGTTGCGTTATATAGCGAGTGTGCCCACTCTGGTATTGGCACTTGTACTCAATTATTATTATTACTATATATATATTTTTTATACCTTTATTAAACTAGGCAACAGCTCCAGATACAGTGAAGGTATAACCTACAATACATGATGAGATTATTATGGACAAAAGCACAAGATCATTTTTATTTATCAAACGGCAGCCAAGCATCACTGATCATGTCACCAGAATAAGACCCTCAAAATGTATTAGAACGTAGCATCAAGCTCATACCATGCACTTTCACCACCCTGTGAAGTTCATCATAACTTATTTAATATGCAGCCTAGTAAACTGCATGCTTTGCCGAGTCGTAGAGGGAGGACCACGCAACATGTCATCACGTGACTCCAAGTGTACTTTGATATAATGGTTATTATATAAATATTTGCGCATAAAAGCGTTTCCGCCATTTATCGCATAATACATTTTACCGGCACAAAAAGATCCAACCTTGTCTAGTGTATTTTATTTTGACGATCTTTGGAAAGTTTACAGACAAATGTTCTGTTTCTATCAGGCCTGTCATATACTTTACTCGCATGAAAAAGTTGGATGTAATCTTGGTTACTGAGGACTTGTAAAGAGTAGAATCAACAACCTCTGCAACAAAGACTGTTGCTTTGTGAGAATGTGTTAAAGTTCACAGTTAGCCATTATTATGGAAATGACAGCTGAAAAGTACCAGTGACCTGGCATTGTCCTCAAGTCAGAGAAGGTCCACCGGAGACATGGCCCAGTGAGACACGGGTGCCGGTCCATGTAGATGGAAACAGAAAAGTCTGAGCCTTTTGCGTAAAACAGTGGGGTAAATTCTGCATGGAAATATGCCCCAATCCTGCACCAGTATGAACACTGGATGGGCTGGTGGCAGGGATGGGGGTGATAGGTGGGTGGAAGGAGAATGGATGAAAGGATGGGGTTATAGAAAAGACGCAGGCGTAATGGTGGGGGATGGATGGATGCAGTATGATATGGATGGGGATTTATTCTGAAGTAACACAGCTTCTGTACTGAGACTGGCTGTGTGTATCTCTCTCCCTCTCTCCCTCTCTCTCCTTCTCTCCCTCCAGTCATCCTAAGTCCGTTTGGTCTGAACGGGACTCTGACGGGTCAGTCATTCAAGCTGTCAGACCCTCCCACCCAGAAACTGATAGAGGAGTGGAACCAGTTCTATCCCATAAACCCCAGCTCTAAAGACAAGGACAAAAATGACTCTCCATCGGAGGACAAGATGGAGTACATGGACTGGGAGGACGACTCGCTGGCCGCTGTGGAGGTCCTCGTTGGTAAGACCTCTCTCTCGCCAACACAGACCCCTTGACTTTTTCCACATTTTGTTATGTTAGTCTAAACTGCATTAAATAGTTTTTTGCCCCCAATATTCCACACACACTGCTCCATAATGATGAAGCGAAAACAGTTTTTTAGACATTTTAACAAATGTATAAAAAACAGAAATACCTTATTTACATAAGTATTCAGACTCGAAATTGAGCTCAGGTGCATCCTGTTTCCATTTATCATCCTTGAGATGTTTCTTCAACTTGTTTGCAGACCACCTGTGGTAAATTCAATTGATTGGACATGATTTGGAAAGGCACACACCTGTCTATTTAAGGTCCCACAGTTGACAGTGCATGTCAGAGCAAAAACCAAGCAAGTGAGTTCGAAGGAATTGTCCGTAGAGCTCCGAGACAGGATTGTGTCGATTTCACAGATCTGGGGAAGGGTACCAAAAAATGTCTGCAGCATTGAAGGTCCCCAATAACACAGTGGCCACCATCATTCTTAAATATAAGAAGTTTGGAACCACCAAGACTCTTCCTAGAGCTGGCCCCCCGGCCATACTGAGCAATCAGGGGAGAAGGGCCTTGGCCAGGGAGGTGACCAAGAACCCGATGGTCACTCTGACAGAGCTCCAGAGTTCCTCATTGGAGATGGGAGAACCTTCCAGAAGGACAACCATCTCTGCAGCACTCCACAAAGCAGGCCTTTATGGTAGAGTGGCCAGACGGAAGCCACTCCTCAGTAAAAGGCACATGACAACCCGCATGGAGTTTGTCTTTGGTCGGTTGAAGCCAATATTGAACTCTTTGGCCTGAACGCCAAGCGTCACGTCTGGAAGAAACCTGGCACCATCTCTACGATGAAGCATGGGGGTGGCAGTATCATGCAGTGGGGATGTTTTTCAGCGGCAGGGACTGGGAGACTAGTTAGTCCAGTTAGTCGGAAAGATGAACGGAGCAATGTACAGAAAGATCCTTGATGAAAACCTGCTCCAGAGCGCTCAGGATCTCAGACTGGGGCAGTTTCACCTTCCAGCAGGACATCAACCCTAGGCACAAAGTAAAGACAACGCTGGAGTGGCTTCGAGACAAGTCTTTGAATGTCCTTGAATGGCCCAGCCAGAGCCCGGACTTGAACCTGATCAAACATCTCCGGAGAGACCTGAAAATAGCTGTGCAGCGACGCTCCCCATCCAACCTGAAAGAGCTTGAGAGGATCTGCAGAGAATAATGGGAGCAACTTCCCAAATACAGGTGTGCCAAGCTTCCAGCATCTTACACAAGACAAATTGAGTCTGTAATTGCTGCCAAAGATGCTTCAAATAAGAACTGAGTGAAGGGTCTGAATACTTATGTAAATGTGATATTTAAATTATATATTTTTTTACACATTTGCAAAAAAACTCTAAAAAACTGTTTTTGCTTTGTCATTATGTGGTATTGTGTATAGATTAATGAGGGGGGAAAATGATTTAGTTCATTTTGGAATCACGCTGTAATATAACAAAATGTGGAAAAAATCAAGGGGTCTGAATACTTTCCGAATGCACTGTATATGGAATGGGATAAAAGGATGGGGGTTCTATTCCTGCACGGATCACATACACATACTTAACTGCTAATAATGAGTGGGTGTTTGTCTCTCTCTCCAGGTGGTGTGAGGATGGTGTACCCAGCCTGCCTGGTGCTGGTGCCCCAGTCTGACATCCCGGCCGTGGTCCCCCAGGGGTCCTCGCACTGCACCGCCGTCTACTCTGGTGGCCACCAAGTGCCTGCATCCCAACGAGACCCTGCCATTTCCTCAGTCACCCTCACGCCCCCAACCTCACCCGAGGAGGCCCATACAGGTACAATGAGTACGCGGATAGAAACATGTCAACCTATATTTAAATCTGTCTGTACATTATAGATTAGGCCAGTGGTCACCAATCGGTCGACAGCGATTGACTGGTTGATCTCCAAAGCATTTCTAGTCGGTCGGCAAACATTCCTGTAAAAAAAAAACAATAAAGCTGCGTTCCTCTTTTTTTATTAGTCTCTCGCTGTTGGTGGTAGGTGCACCCGATTCAGCTGCCCTGCGCGCATGGTAAGCGAAGGGTTCCGATTTTGAACCATTTCATGTGTCTGAAGGTACAAACTCTACCTTCCTGGCGGGCCCGGAGAGCAAATCAAGTGCACTATAGGTTTACCGCTGGCCAATCGGATGTCACAGATTACCGTATCTGCAGTAACGTAGCAGGTGTCAAAGAAAGCTACAGCAAAGTTGATAGTGAATGTTTTGAAAACTTTTACAGTGCCTTTGCAAAAGTATTCATCCACCTTGGTGTTTTTCCTATTTTGTTACATTACAACCTGTAATTTAAATAGATTTTTATTATGATTTCTTCTAATGGACATCAAAATTGGTGAAGTGAAATTAAAATAATAACTTTTTTTATTTTTCTTAACGCAAAGTGGTATGTGCAGTGCATTCAATGAATCCCCTAAATAAGATCTGGTGCAACCAATTACAGCTTTTTGGCCATCAAGGAAAATGCTATTTCTGCCGCAAACCCACCACTCATCCCCCCGAGAACACCATCTCCACAGTGAAGCATGGTGGTGGCAGCATCATGCTGTGGGGATGTTTTTCATCGGCAGGGACTGGGAAACTGGTCAGAATTGAAGGAATGATGGATGGCGCTAAATACAGGGAAATTCTTGAGGGAAATCTGTTTCAGTCTTCCAGAGATTTGAGACTGGGACGGAGGTCCACCTTCCAAAAGTACAATGACCCTAAGCATACTGCTAAAGCAACACTCGAGTGGTTTAAGGGGAAATATTTAAATGTCTTGGAATGGCCTAGTCAAAGCCCAGACCTCAATCCAATTGAGAATCTGTGGTATGATTTAACGATTGCTGTACACCAGCAGATCCCATCCAACTTGAAGGAGCTGGAGCAGTTTTGCCTCGAAGAATGGACAAAAATCCCAGTGGCTAGATGTGCCAAGCTTATAGAGACATACCCCAAGAGACTTGCAGCTGTAATTGCTGCAAAAGGTGGCTCTATAAAGTATTGACTTTGGGGGGTGAATAGTTATGCACGTTCAAGTTTTCAGTTTTTTTGTCTTATTTCTTGTTTGTTTCCCAATAAAAAAATATTTTGCATCTTCAAAGTGGTAGGCATGTTGTGTAAATCAAATGATACAAACCCCCCAAAAATCTATTTTAATTCCAGGTTGTAAGGCAACAAAATAGGAAAATGCCAAGGGGGTGAATACTTTCGCAAGCCACTGTAAAACCATGACTAGAGACTGTCAACAAATACAGCAAAGAGCTGCTGTTTTTATGAGTGAGTTCATGTTTCAGTTCTTACTGTCAACACTTTTTATTCAACACTTTTATAAGCCATACATTTACGCATCCTTCCTACTTCCACTTGCACTACAACCAGCACTGCAGCTGTAATGAAAGAGTAGGAAAATGTATCAATAGTGTTGCGTTGTTATTGCTAGCGGCTTGTTTTTAATTTATAGAGGAATATTTCACTTTCTCTGTTCATAGGAGTAACAACATGAATTTGTGCATGAGGCAGAAATAATGCAGTGTGACTTGAGTTTCGCCATCAGCTGGAAGACGGTGTCCCCTTTTTGGTCAGTGTCAACGACCGAAAGGGACAGCGGAGGGGCGTTCTGAGGCGGACCCTCAGTCTGCTGCTCTCTCCCTCCGCTGAGACTGAACATCAGATGCAGGCACCATCAGCCCAGTAAAATAAAAAATAAAAAGCAAGCTGTGCCTCAGAAGTAATACAACAACTGATGTATTTCCAGTGTGATCATATAGCCTACCTCAAATTTTGAAATATATATATTTTTTAAATATCCGACTACGAAGCATTGGCAGGGCAATTCAAGCAAAGCCAATATGTGGTGATAATATGGGCCTATAGCCTACTGCCCAAACCTAATTGCTACTGTACAATTTTAAATAGGTTAATGTAGCATAGGCCTACTTTTTTAAAATCATGTATGAAAAAATCTGAGTGGTAGATCCCGGCTTGTATTTTCACTCCGAAAGTGATCTTGACCCAGAAAAAGTTGTTGACCACTGGATTAGGTAAATATGAGATATCATATTTCATAAATCATGTAGTAATAGATTATATATGATAAAAATGTGTCTGGAGAGTTGCTGTGACACATGTCCCTCATACATGGGCGCCTGACTTTGTCTGAAAGTGGGAGTGCAAAATATATATATATATTTTTTTTTTTAAAGAATAAAACATTTTACAATATTTTTGGGGGGCATTTTTTCAAATAGTTTCCTGCAATTTTACACTTTCTTCACAAGGTGTAACCATATGTATGAACAGAAAACAAACATTTCTTAGGTTTTCACACAATAAATTATATTGAAAATGTTTTTTAATGACTAGATTACTAATCTACTCCCTTCCCTGAAAATCCCACCCCCAATAATGAATTGACGGGTCTGAAACTCTACCAACCCTCTGACTCACAAACATCTCACCCCCTTCCTTGAAAACCCCACCCATAGGGATTGATTTGCAGGTCTGAAACCCTTCCAGCTCTGTGACTCTCACAGATATCCTGCTCCTCCCCTGACAATCCCACCCACAGTGATCGATTGACAGGCCAAACTGCTAACTTCTCTAGGGTAGGTGAGATGCTAACGTCCCACCAGGCCAACATCCGGTGAAACTGCAGAGAGCTAACATTTTAAATACACCATTCGTTGTATTAAACATTCTTGTAAATACATGTATCTTACATCATTTAAAAGATGAACGTCTTATTAATCCAGCCGCTGTGTCAGATTTCAAAAAGGTTTACTGCAAAAGCAAACATGCGATTTTCTGAGGACGGCGCGCCACACACACAGGTATTACTAGCATTTTCCAACCAAGCATTAGCGTCACGAAAGTCAGAGATAACAATAAAATAAATCGCTTACCATTGAAGATCTTCCTCTGGTGGCAATGCCAAGTGTCCTAACTACACAGTGAATGTTCGTTTTGTTTGATAAAATCAATTTTTATAGCCTAACACAAAACATTTGTAAACCGGTTGCGTCGTGATTTCCGTCTCATTCAACTTTGGACGAAGCGTTCGTGGTAATTACACACACTAAACAAACGTTTATCCAGTCATGGTTGGTTTCATTGCAATCCTCTGGTTGTTACTAACACAACCATACATGATGGTTCTTTTCCCGGGACGTATTGACCGAAACAAACCGATTTGAAGACACCAATCAATGACCTCATTGCGCACCAATGGTAGGACCGGTCTATCGTTGATTGACTGTATTTTGGCCGAATGACCACTGATAATCTTGAAATCTAGCTTGGAAGATAGCCAATGAGCTGAGGTAAACGGCAATATGTAATGGCTATACTTTCGAAGACCAGCCTTTGTCGTAAACTCTGGCGTAAAAGAGGTTCATTCGCCATTGCAAATCCTACTTGACGGAGCCACGAGTGTTACGCATAGCAGTACATATTCAAGAGCATTTTCAACAAGTTTATATATTTAAATATTTGCGAATAAATCAGGAAAAGCTAAAACAAAGTCTAGGTATACAGATTTAACCCAAATTATAGAGGAAATTGATAGAGACAGTGAGACCGAGTTTCTTCAGGAAGATGAATCTTTCAGCGAAGCTAGTTTTGACTCCCAGGCGGAAGAAATGTTTCTGCATGGCGAGGATGCCATGCTGGATTGGTAAGTTCTAATGCTAATGTCATTGTTTGAAATTAATATGAAATATTATTCATTTGAGATTATTATTATTATTATTATATATATTTTTTTGCAATATATAAAAATATCATCTGTAATGAAATGTGTAAAGTACACATTGGCAATACTGTGTGTGTGTGATATATTTTTAAAATGTATTTTACATAAACATGGAATGGAACAGCACTTCACCATAGTGATTATGTTCCCTGTACTCTATATATATCTGTTTATTTTACGTGTTGATACAGGGCTCATACGTGAAAGTATTGTAACTGATTTGTTTTATCTTTCACAGTGGCAGTGATTCTGATTATGAGCCGCCAATGTCTAGGTGTCCATCTCCCTCTGAAGCTGGTTCATCCAGCCGGACCCCCGCTGTCTCCGGCTCAACACCTACCCGGCCATCTAGAGGTGTGAAGTCAGTGACAAAGAAGAGGAGGTGGGGAAGACTCTGTGTTAGAAGATGATGTGGAACCAAATCCACCAGTTTTTAGACCCAAAAGGTAGCCAGGACCTCAACTAGACATGACTGCAAAGTACAGCCCCCTTCAACTTTTTCAACTGTTTTTCACCTCGTCAGTTGTTGATTCCCTGGTGGCGAACACCAATAAGTATGGGGCTAAGAAGCAGGCAGGAAAGAAAGAGGCATGGAAGACCTTTTCCATGTCAGACCTTTTCTGCTACTTTTCAATGGTCATTTACATGGGGCTGGTGAAGTTGAAAAATCTAAGGGACTACTGGAAAACGTCAGCTCTCTATCAACTGCCTTTCCCCATGACTGTCATGTCTTCTAAAAGGTTTCTGACTATCTCACGGGCGCTTCACATCAGTGACCCAGAAGTTGATGGGGAGAATGACAAGAAGAGAGGCACACCAAGGTTTGATAGGCTCTGTAAAATAATACCTCTACCCCAGCATCGTTGATGCCTGAAGACTTATTTTCAGCCCGCCCAGAACCTGTCCATCGATGAGAGGATGGTAGCCTCAAAGGCCAGAATCAGCCTCAAACAATACATGCGTAACAAACCAACCAAATGGGGTTACAAGCTGTTTGTTTTGGCTGATTCTGTGTGTGCCTACACTTGCAATTTTTTTTGTTTATGAGGGGGAAAACAGTTTTGCTACCGGTAATGGACTGAGTTATGATTCCGTTATGGAGTTATTGGATTTTCAACTGCTGGGGAAGGGCTACAAACTGTTTGTGGACAACTTCTACACAAGCCCTACCCTGTTTACAGAGCTGAGGAAGCGGGAGGTGTGGGCTTGTGGCACCATTCGGACCAACAGGGTGGGATTTCCAAAGACCAAGGTGAACGACATGCCTAAGCGGGCTGAGCGGGGTACCATGCGATGGATCCGTGAAGATGGCCTGCTGTTTGTGAAGTGGATGGATACCAGAGAGGTGGTCATGTGGTCCAGTATACACAAGTCCTTCAGTGGAGATCACGTCGTCAGGCGTGTGAAGGACGGTGCCGGGGCATGGACCACAAAACAATTCCCCATTCCAGCTGCTGTGAAGGACTACAACAAGAGCATGGGAGGTGTGGACCTGTCAGATGCGCTGATAGGATACTACAATGTTGTCCACAAGACCATGAAATGGTACAAAACATTTTTCTATCATTTCATTAACATTGCTGTGGTGAATTCCTTCATCCTCCAGAAGGAAATGGCCAAGAGCTGTGGACAGCCCCCCATCTCCCAGCTAGCCTTCAGGGAGCTGCTCATCCAGGAGCTTGCTCGCTACAGCAAGTCCACTGCAGCACCTTCTGCTCCAACCAGTGCTGTTCACCTGCCCAGATTCATCTCTGCAGGCATGAATGTGCCTCAGGGCAAAAAGGGCATAGTGGGGAGGCGATGTTGTGCCCTTTGTCACAGGAAATGCCCCATCACCTGCACCACCTGTTCAGTAACCCTCTGCTTTACAGCAGAAAGAGACTGCTATTGGGCATGGAATCAGCAGCACAATATTATGTAGAGGACTGAGGGTCTTCACAATATTGTAAATAGAAAATGTGTAAATAGTTACCCTTGTTATTTTTTATTTTTTTTGGGGTGTGTTAGAATAGCATTTATGTATTTTGTATATAGTTATTTCCTTCAAAATGTATCACTGTGCCACTTGGGTACATTTGGGTACATTTGTGTGGGACACCTGGGTGACTTAATGCTCAATGTCATGTAGCTCGCTCATTTTTGAAGTTATCTGTCTAAAACTTTGCTCAGCTATTGTTGCCATCTTATGTTCTTCATTCAAATCACCCACAGCATCCTATCTGTATGTTTCACTGTTCTTGGCCATTTGAAAGATGATGCAGCAACAATAAAAAACAGAAAACGTATGTTTATTTCCTTGTATTTTCTTCTACCAGATCTATTGTGTTATATTCTCCTACATTAAATTTACATTTCCACAAAACTCAGAGTGTTTCCTTTCAAATGATACCAAGAATATGCATATCCTTGCTTCTGGGCCTGAGCTACAGGCAGTTAGATTAGGGTATGTCTTTAGGCGGAAATTGAGAAGAAGGGGGGGGGGGTACCCCAAAGAAGTTAAGAATGTGGCCAGGGTAACGCATGACAATGAAATTAAATTGAAAATGGGAGGAATAATATTGTTTTACCTAATAAGAATTATGTTTTACTTGGTAGGTTAGGAAAAAGCATTGTTAAATTGCACGTTAAGTTTTCATTTTCTTTTTGTCACAAATATCAGAATAATGTAATGCAATGACAAATGTGAATTTTGATGTATCTTTAAACAATTTTCTTTGTCAATGTGGCAGTGTTATCTGGTAGTGGATTGAACAACAACTGTTAACTTGAAAATGCTTTATTACATATGTCATTCTTTGGCAGCTATATCAATCCATAAATTGCAGCCCAGAATCTGCAATAAAAACAATAAAATGTAGCTCCGGTAATATGGGTCATATTTGAACTGGCTAAAGCAGGGGTCTCCAACCTTTTCTTTAATAAAAGCTACCTCATACTAAGACATTTTTTGAGTTACTCATATACAGCTTGCATATTTTGTTATTGTGTAGGCCTAATTTGATTAATAGAAACAAAGAACAGCACTACATACATAATGTAAATGTGTTTTGGTTCTTAAAACAACACATTTTGAACAAAAATCATTCTACTATAGCCTACCTTGAGAATCTTGCCTTTTAAAGATAAAACAGTTTTACATTTGATCAAATCTGTAGCCTGCAGCTACAGGACTAGGCTACTATTAATTGTCATTCTGTTTAATAGTTTCAAGTTGTAATGTCACATGCACAAGTACAGTGAAATGCCTTTCTTGCAAACTCAAAAACCAACAATGCAGTAATCAAAATCAGTGTATTACTAGAAAAAAACATAGGTGCATACAGACAGCTTGGCTACATTGCAGGGGTTGGAACCAGTCCTTTTTTTGAGGAGCAGAATCAGAGCCGCGTAAGTGACCTATACTGTTCTGGAACAGAACAATTCTTTTTAAGGCATGGGAACCGGTTAATAAAGTTATTTTACATTCCAGGCATTTTTTTTCAGTCCCACAAAAACGCAACAAAGTGTCTATGCAAAGCCCTCACTCTGTCATTCAGAAATATATTCCAGTGTCTGCCTGACAGCTGAAAATATTTGCCTGTGTGTAGGCTACCTGCCCCTCCCCCTCCGAAGTATAGGCTACTGTAGCCTACTGATGTTACAAGTGTGATTCAGAAATTAGGAAGAGAGATTTTTAATTGGAGAATAATGGATTCACTTTTTGAATGCTAGTTAATGATATTCTAGTTATCACATTTCACATTGGATTTATTAACTACAAAAGGTTAGAAGTATTTTTATTTCAATTCTGGTGCCACTCTGCACACACAAGCTTGTTAGCTAGCTATCTCTCGTCCAACGTTAAGCCAACTCTCTGTTCAATGACATTCAAAGTTCCTTTATAGAAGCTGCACCTCGTAGGTATAATTTGGTCAGCCTAATTCAGATAATGCATGTCATAACAACAAGATGCCCAGCATTTCAAGCCAAGCCTCCTCCACGCTTTCTTGCTCGCTCCCCACCCCAAAGAATTATCTCGCATCTCGCGCCCTACACTTGTCTGTCTAATGTATGTAAATAGCTTGCCAATTCCATAGCAAGCTGCTCTATCCGCACTGATTGGTTAAGTAATTTAATGTTGAGCTAAATGTAAAAAAAAACATTGATTTCAGAGGTTTAAAAAGGAACAGAAAGGAATGGTATAAACCGTTACTTTTTTGGGGTTCGAACCGGTCCAGAACTATATTTTGCTGGTTGGAACAGTGGCACGAAACGAAGAAAGAAAAAAAAAGATTCTGTTCAGAACAACTTGCCTTGTGGTTAGTGTCTGACCTGAGATTGGAAGGCCGAGTCAGATAAAAGACTGTAAGAATGGGACCTGATGCCTCTCTGCTTGGCACTCAGCATTAAGGAGATTGGGGGTAAGGCCCTGCGATAGACTAGCATCCTGTCCAGGGGGTCTACTTGTACATCAAGCTGCATCAAGCTATACAGAAACAGGAGATAGGCTCCTGCCTCATGAGCTGTTCTGGCTTACACAAGCAAAGACTCTGGCAAGGCTACTTACAGTACATACGAAAAGATTGGAAAGTAATTTTAGTTCCAACCCCTGCTACATTGTAACCGCGAAGCGGCCACGATGCACTCGCATATCAGGCTTAGCCAGGACTGTTACTTTTGTAACTGAATGAAAACATTTTAACAATGTGATTTAACTGACTGACGTTGGGGAAATAGATGGCAAAAATGCAGAATGGTGTTGAATGTCTGTAAACAGCTTGTGGATAATTTTTCTCCCAAAAATGTAATCATGTAATAATATTAGGCGTACTGATTATTTCTCAGTATCTACTTTGCTAGCTACTCATTGACAGCCCGCGAGCTACCGGACATGCAGTTTCTCATGAGAATCCCAATTGCATACTACTCGTGTCCTCTCTCCTCGCTTCCTTCTCAAAACCCATTGGATGAGAAAGCCAGAGGTCCCTCCCCTCTGACCTTCTCCAATGAGTTTGGAGAAGGAGGCGAGGAGAGAGGACACGAGCAACTGAGATTCTCCCAGAGACTGAGATACCTCAAAGCCTAATCAGACATGCCCGTGCTCATCATGGTTCTTAGAGGCAAAGTGAAATGACAAAATTTGCTCGTGGTGCTGCTCAAATTATATGTAACAACACCCTGAGTGCATCGAACATTAAACAACGATACAAATGTAACAACAGGTCAACAAAATAGACAAAAAGACCAGTGGCGCAACTTGTGCTTTCTAACTGCTCTGTTCCAAAATACTGGAGAGACACGGCGAAGCAAAACTTTAGAGAGGGCAAAACCATTAATCTTCCGAACGACGGGGGGGGGGCTACAAACTGCAATCTTTTAATTAATTATATAGTGTATAAAATGGGCATATCTATTTTAATACAGACTAGCTCAAAACATTACTAATCATCGAAAATTGCCCAATGGATCAGGATACTTTTGTGGTACCAAAAAGAAATTGGGGTGCAAAAACATGTTTGCAGCACCTCTATTTTGAAAGTGGGTATGCAGCTGCTCCATTTGCTCTATTGCTCAGGTGCCTATACCCCCATATAGTGAGCAGTGGTCAAGAGGTGTGTTGTCAAAGCTGGTAATTGTAGGACAATAAATATTGCCACTTGCGGTTTGATGAGCCGATTCATAACCACTCCCTCCCATCCCTCCCTCCCCCAGTGGACTCCCAGTCGGCTCTGAAGTGGGTGAAGATGTCGTCGGCTGTGGATGGCTTCAGTGTGGACAGCACCAGTCACCACGAGGGGAAGATCCCTCGCAGGCTAGCCAGCCAGGTGGTGGAGAGGGTCTGGCAGGAGTGCAATATCAACAGAGCTCAGAACAAGTACGTGTCTCTGCTACTGTCTCAGCATACACACACTCTCAACCAAAGCCCTAGAAGAAGTAGAATTGCTATAGGTGTGTGAGCTGCACGATATGGGCAAAATATGTATTTGCAATATTTTTACAGAATATCGAGATTTCGATTTGACTTGCGATATAGATCAAAACACTTGGGTGAAATTTTGGAATCATAGAAATTAAATGATTTATATTAAGAAGCAAAGTGGAACGCAGCATCGTTCTTGTTTGGAACAATCTTTTGACTGCATTTGACCAAACAGAACAGCCTGCAAACTTATAGTGAATCTAACAGCGAGGAGAAGGAACTGAGCTGCTTGACTGGCAGAAGGCGGTGCTTGGTGTGTGTGCGAAGCAGCTGCAAGAGGAGAGAGGGAGAGAGATGACAAATGGAGTAAACTAACACGACTGAATGGCATTTAAAAGTGTTGCATGAGATATGGAGCTCTTGCATTATGGATATTGTGCATGTCAATATTGCGATTTCGATCTGAATTCAATTAATTGTGCAGCCCTAACAGGCATACACAAACACATGGTCACACACACTGTCAACGAACACATGCTCACACACAGCTGAAAAGAAACCTCACACACATACATGTTTACCACACCATAGACACATTCAACGAAGCCTATAGAGAATATGCAGGATCTACCACAACACGTGCGTGCGCACGCACACACACACACACACACACACACACACACAATCAACGTTGCCTAACATGTTTGTCAAATAACAGGCACACGCCTTCACAATGACGCTTCATTTACCAAATTGATATTTTAGAGAAGTATAGTAAGAAACACAATGGACATATGGTTAATGTTTTGAGTCAATGGTTGTGTGTTGTGTTGTCCAGGCGTAAGTTCTCAGCTACAGCCAACGGTACCTGTGAGGAGGAGCTGATGGAGAAAGTAGGGGCCTGGGACTTTGTAGAATCAACACACAGGTCAAACTGCAACTGCTCCAGGTAAATGATGCATACTGTGTTTATTTGTTTGTTTATTTGTGTTCCTCTTGTCTAGGACCTGTACCCTAAGCCCTCTGTAAGGGGATATACTTCTAGTTTATTGTGTAGACAGACACAAGCTTTCCTTTTTAAGGAAGTCTTACTCATTGGAAGTCTTACTCAGCAAAACAACATTCGATACGTCAGTCTAAAATCTGAGATGTATTTTAATATCAATGCATATGACATTCATCTCTATTTGTCTGTTAAGTAACCCTCCTGTCAGGGTTCAATAGTAGTGCACAATGTAGGGAATTGGGTGTGATTTAGGACCCAGTGGGAGAGACCCAGGGGCCACTCCGACCTCTAGAAGGCTTTGGTAGGGAGATAGCTGGTCTAAAAATGGAGAGTGTCTGTAGACCCTAATGGTGACAAATGATCTGCTGCATCTAGAGTGGGTTAATGTGTGGATGTGAGGTTGACTGTTGCCAGGCTGTTTCTGTTTGGGGGTTGGGACACAGACAGACAGACAATATCACGTGCGTGTGTGTGTGTGTGTGTGTGTGTGTGTGTGTGTGTGTGTGTGTGTGTGTGTGTGTGTGTGTGTGTGTGTGTGTGTGTGTGTGTGTGTGTGTGTGTGTGTGTGTGTGTGTGTGTGTGTGTGTGTGTGTGTGTGTGTGTGCGTGCGTGCTTGTGTGTTCTCTCTGAAGGGGAAAGGCTGCAGTCAGCATGTCCCGCTGCTGTCTCCTGGCAGAAACATACACGGCGGCAGAAACACACGTCACACTGCAGCTTGCACAGAAATAGGTGCTTGACAAATCAAATCAAAGTTTATTTGTCACGTGCGCCGAATACAACAGGTGTTACTTACAGGCTCTAACCAACAGTGAAAAAATATATATTAGGTGAACAATAGTTAAGTAAAGAAATAAAACAGCAGTAAAAAAGACAGTGAAAAATAACAGTAGCGAGGCTATATACAGTAGCGAGGCTATATACAGGCATCGGTTAGTCAGGCTGATTGAGGTAGTATGTACATGTAGATATGGTTAAAGTGACTATGCATGTATGATAAACAGAGTAGCAGTAGACACTCTGTTCCTTTATGTTCTCTCTCTGGGAGTTTGCTTTGTGTATGTTTGTGTCTTTTTGCTCGAGGAGCCTTTTCACTATAGATTGGGGGAGCCCCTTGTTCTCCACTGGTGGTGTGAGGGAAGGCAGGCTGTGTACGGGGATGCAGTGGGAGAGACCCAGAGGCCAGTCAGACCTCTAGAAGACCTGTTTAAGGAGTGGGTTAATGTGTGGATGTGAGAACTGACTTTGGGGAAGTCTGGCTAGAGGTGTTAATTAGTTGGAGGGAACCTAGAGGAGGGGTTCCCTAACTCTTTGGGGCTTGGGACCCCTGTTGTGATAGCAAATTCATCAGAGACCCCTCATAATCAGAACACACCTCTAGTGAGAGAAAAATACCATACAAGGAGTTCTACTATGACTTTGGCAGTGCATGACTGGATGAACCAAGTCTCAGGAAGGAACATTTTAAAGGCTCATCTCTGAGAATTTGGATCATTTTCCCCCCCAGTTTTCAAGCACATTTCCTGCAATTCTACACATTTTGTCACGGGGCAGATAATTGTTTTGGGTTATTGCAGCTTTAAAGCTAATTCAAAATAATTGAAAAGGAATGTGGATACCAATATCTCTGTGAGCTTCCCAGGTCTATTTTTCTGTGTTTTATATATATTTCCACACTATGAGTTTGGAATAATACTGTGAAATTGCCAAAATTATGATAATGCCCTTTTAGGTAAGAGCTGTTTAAAAAGACAGCCTGAAATTTCTGCCTGTTTTGGTGGGAGTGAGTTTTGGCCTTCTATTGTGACATCATCATGCAGTAAATTAGTTAATAGACCAATAAGAAAAAGACTCTGCCAATAAAAGCACATTTTCAGTTTTCCCCTCCCCATAAACAACTCCGAGACAGTTCTTACTTGAGAAATTGGTATTTTCTAAGAAGCTATTTTTATTTATCTTTGACCATTTTAATTGAAAACAATCACAGTAAGGTACTTAATCGTTACCCAGATTTGATATTGAGATTTTTTTTTTTAAATGGCTGCATTGGACCTTTATGAACATAAATTGTAGATAATAATATTACATTGTATTGTACCCTCTAAACTTATTCCACGGATCCCTTGGCCAAAATTTGTTTAATATGTTGTTGTTAGTAATATTCATGAAAACAAATTAAATGTAAAGAAAGAAAGTGTCAGAGTCGTGTGTATAGGTGGCAGGGAAGTCAGGCGCAGGAGAGTTAAACTGAGTGTAAATGGAGACTTTTAATAAATGTCCATGCTCCAAAAACGTGCTCCAAAAACGAAAATGTACATACATAAAATAAACATGGGTACGAGGACCCATCGCGCACCTATACACCCAGAAACAACACTTGACATAAAACAATCTCTGACAAAGACATGAGGGGAAACAGAGGGTTAAATACACAAGAGGTAATGGATGGGATTGAAAACAGGTGTGTGGGAAGACAAGACAAAACCAATGGAAAATGAAAAATGGATCGATGATGGCTAGAAGACCGGTGACGTCGACCGCCGAACACCGCCCGAACAAGGAGAGGCAACGACTTCGGCAGAAGTCGTGACAGAAAGAAAGAAAAACTTTGAGAATCCCTGACCTAGAGTACTGGAGGTGACATTGAAAAGGGAATTCCTGTGTGTGCAGCGCAAATTCTAATGGCTATCGGCTTGGCTGCAGGAAGTTGTTTGTGTGTGTGTGTTATTGTTTACCCACTCGGCATATTATTTTTGCTGCGTCTTGCCGCTCTCTGCCTGCTGACAGTTAAACAGCCCGGTTATATTATAATCCTGTGAAGTAGTGGGAAGGACAACAGCTACCTCCCTCCCTCAACATGCTGCCTGCTCCACAACCACAAGAGTAGCCTGTGGTTACCGTGCTGACAGACCACCAGCCAAATAACATCCCGGTGCCCCCTCTAGCTGAGCTGACCCTGAGTTGACCCCCCTCATTCTGCTCCTCCACAGCCACTAGCCAGTGTCATAGCCTGCCTTTAGATTTATTGCTCCTCGACAGGGGTGTAAAGTACTGAAATAAAAATACTTTAAAGTACTACTTAAGTAGTTTTTTGGTGTATCTGTACTTTACTATTTATATTTTTGAGAACTTTTACTTTTACTTCACTACATCCCTAAAGAAAATAATGTACTTTCGACTCCATACATTTTCCCTGACACCCAAAAGTACTCGTTACATTTTGAATGCTTAGCAGGACAGGAAAATTGTCCAATTCACGCTCTTACAGACAAAATCCCTGGTCATCCCTACTGCCTCTGATCTGACAGACTAACTAAACACAAATACTTAATTTGTAAATGATGTCTGAGTGTTTGAGTATGCCCCTGACTATTTGTAAATAATGGTTTGCTTAATATAAGGAATTTGAAATGATTTATACTTTTACTTTTGATACTTAAGAATATTTTATCAATGATATTTACTTTTGTTACTTAAGTATATTTAAAACTAAAGACTTGTAGTATTTTACTGAGTGACTTTCACTTTTACTTGAGTCATTTTCTATTAAGGTATCTTTACTTTTACTCAAGTATGACACATGAGTACTTTTTCCACCACTGCTCCTCGGTCCCCTTACAGTGAAACATGAGAGGTAACTTAGTGGCTTCCTCTCCCCGGGCCTGAACTGGGGACAGTGTGTGTGTTTGAGTGTTGACAGCAGAGGTGGTGGTGGTATGCACTGGGCCAGGGTCAGCAGTAACAGGCAGGCTGGTTAGCAGGGGAGCTTGACTCAGCCAGAGGTTTATGGGGTCTGGTCACGACGCGACACACACGATGGTCACAGAGGGGCCAGGCCAGGTGTCTGACAGGGCAGCCTAGAGAGCTTTGGGGGCCTAAGGGCTGGGGACCACCACAACACATTCCAGACAATTTAAACCCAACCAGAAACAGGTCTCCTTCCAACCTGGGTCATGTTCAGGAGGGCACACACGCTTCACTCAGTTTTCTCCCCAATAAACACAGCCTTTGGGGAATGCTCTATTCTAGTGGGTGTGAGCTAGACAAGATGCATGGTTGTGGTTGTGGTTAGGAGGCCAACAGAGTGCAGGATAATAACATCAGTTTAATATGTTTGTTAGAGTAGCATCAGCATGACATGAGGAGTTTATTACATTTGAGAGGAATTCATTTGTTTATTTTACAGTGGCAAGAAAAAGTATGTGAACCCTTTGGAATTACCTGGATTCCTGCATAAATTGGTCATAAAATGTCACAACAATAGTGTGCTTAAAATAATAACACACAAATTATTGTATTTTTCTTGTATATTTTGAATACATAATTTAAACATTCACAGTGTAGGTTGGAAAAAGTATGTGAACCCTTAGGCTAATGACTTCTTCAAAAGCTAATTGGAGTCAGAAGTCAGCTAACCTGGAGTCCAATCAATGAGACAAGATTAGAGATGTTAACATCTCACCTGGTTGTTCCACAGCGCTTCTGGCAAAATGTTCTGTGGACAGATGAAACTACAGTTGAGTTGTTTGGAAGGAAAACACAACACTATGTGTGGAGAAATACAGGCACAGCGCACCAACATCAAAACTTCATCCCAACTGTAAAGTATGGTGGAGGGAGTATCATGGTTTGGGGCTGCTTTGCTGCCTCAGGACCTGGACAGCTCGTTATCATCAACGGAAAAATGAATTCCCAAGTTTATCAAGACATTTTGCTGGAGAATGTTAGGCTATCTGTCCACCAATTGAAGCTCAACAGAAGTTGGCTGATGCAACAGGGCAACGACCCAAAACACAGAAGTAAATCAACAACAGAATGGCTTCAACAGAAGAAAATAGGCCTTCTGGAGTGGCCCAGTCAGTCAACTCGATTGAGATGCTGTGGCATGACCTCGAGAGCGGTTCACATCAGACATCCCAAGAATATTGCTGAACTGAAACAGTTTTGTAAAGAGGAATGGTCCAAAATTCCTCCTGACCGTTGTGCAGGTCTGATCCGCAACTACAGAAAACGTTTGGTTGAGGTTATTGCTGCCAAAGGAGGGTCAACCAGTTATGAAGTCCAAGGGTTCACATGCTTTTCCCACCCTGCACTGTGAATGTTTACATGGTGTGTTCAGTAAAGACATGAAAACGTATAATTGCCAGATTGGTCCTTTGACTGGTTACATTTACTTTTAACACAAAGCAAATGAGTAAAAAGTAGGAAGTGAAAGATCTACAGTTTACTATATGTAATTGGGAATAAATGTAATTTACATTTTAGTCATTTAGCAGACGCTCTTATCCAGAGCAACTTACAGTAGAGTGCATACATTTTACATACTGAGACAAGGATATCCCTACCGGCCAAACCCTCTCTAACCCGGACGACGCTATGCCAATTGTGCGTCGCCCCACGGACCTCCCGGTTGCGGCCGGCTGCGACAGAGCCTGGGCGCGAACCCAGAGACTCTGGTGGCGCAGCTAGCACTGCGATGCAGTGCCCTAGACCACTGCGCCACCCGGGAGTTGTAATGAATGTGTTTCATACTATTTGCTCAATATACATCTGCATTAAATATGTATGCAATATAAATCTGCGTGAAATATATTTTCAGTATAAATCAGCATTAAATATGAATTCAATATAAATGTACAAATCTCAAACACCTGACTTTGAGTCTGAATTTAAATGTTCTGTAGATCAGTTTGTTTTTGGTAATTGATTGAAGTAGATCAGTGTTGCCTCTCAACACTGTTTATTGAGCTAATGAATGCACAACCTTAACACAGGTGAAAGAATGGCATTATTGTTTGTCTTGCAGTGAGACATGTAAATTACATGCTTTCTCTTCCTCTGTTTCCTTCCAGGCATAAAGCCCTGAAACAGCGAGGTGGTGGTACCCCGGGCCAGCCCCAGTCAGCAGGCCAGCCCACCCACACCCAGCCACCCACCAAGCACAAGACTGGGGGTGACAAGCCAGAGAAGAGCGACAAGCAGACCAAGAGGCCACAGACACCCTTCCACCACCGCAGCGCCGCCTGCGATGACGTTACCATGGAGACGAAGGCGGCAGGCCAGAGGCTTGCCATGAGGGCCCAGCAGGAGCGGGGTCGCTTCCCTGGCCTCCACCCTGCCGACGGTGTCACCAAGACCCCCCAGCGGCACGACGGAGGGGTGGGTAGTGCCGGTGGTTCCTCAGAGATGACAGGTTCCCCCCAGCCCCCTCCCCTCAGCCCCCACCCCTGTGAGCGCGACAGAGGAGAGGAGACGGGTGACGGCTCTTTAAAGAACCCCTCCACCCCCCACAGCCAACACTTCTACCAGTCACCCCCGGAGCCCTACCTGGCGGAACAGAAGGGTGGCGTCGGGGACCACCGTGGACTGGATGGCCTGGCCCAGCACTTCCACCACCCCCACACGGCCTACCCACCCGAGCCCCTGGAGCCCACTGTGTACGTAGGCTCTGCAGTCAACCTGGAGGAGGACGGCTCCCCAGCGCCATGGAGGTTCTTCAACCTGCCCAGGAGGAAAGAGGCCGCAATACCCACGCCAACGCTGCCTTGGGACAAGCTGAGGGACAGGGAGAGAGACGAGGCCTCGGGAGGACAGGAGGTGGTGTCTGTCACTGAGTGAGTGTCTATCCCTGTTCATTCATTCATTCTTATCTCCCCATTGATTTAACCATTCAACACCCACTATTGCCCATAGAGGGTGCTAGAGGCCCCCAACCATTTACTGACTCACTGGTCAGCCATCCAACCCTCCCTCCCTTCCCATCACCCCCTCTGGCACACAGACAGACGGGCCCCATTTTGAGTACCTCCAACATTCTAGAAAATAAAGTGATTGAAAGAGCAGTGATGCACAACCGGGCCTCCCCTCCCTCCCTCCCCGCCCCTGCCTTAGAATGTTCTGTGGTGGCGCTGAGCACACACGGCATGTTAATCTCTCGCTATGTGCCCTTTTGACATCATACATCACTAATGTGCATGGCCAGCACTGCAGCAGAGACTGGAGAGAGCTTATTGATCCCCCCAACACACACACACACACACACACACACACACACACACACACACACACACACACACACACACACACACACACACACACACACACACACACACAGGGCCCCAGGGATGGAGGGATAGAGGTAGGGTTATATAAATAAATGGATCCATCTATCTACGCCCTCTCCATTACAACTCCCCCTGCTTCCTTCCTCTCCACCCTGAACACGTGAAGGAGGTATCTTCAAGACCTTGATGTCAGAGCAGAGGTGTCGCTTCACTGAGAGAGGGAGAAGATAGAAGTGGACTCGAGGGAGCAAAGAGAAAGGGATGTGGAGGGAGAGAGGGATGCAAAGAGTGACAGAGAGGCTGAGACGGACTAGGATCGGTGCGCCTGAGAGCAGGCAGGCAGGCTAGCCGTCCGGCCAGGCCGAGCAGTGGCGGTCTTGGGAATTATCGGAGGGGTTATACAATTTCAGGGATGGATGCTGGACAGTGCTGTGGGCAGGGCTATTCTGGTGCGGAGAGCGGGCGGGAGTAATCCTGGTGGCCGGGAAGCAGCTCTAAATGGCTGCTAATCTCTGTCCGGGGCCACTGCGCACTGTCACCTCGCATCACAGCCTAGCCGGAGAGAGGGAGGGAGAGAGAGAGAAGGGACCTACATGAGCTGGGTCCCTCCCCTCAGAGGGGCCCAGCGGGGCTCATTTAGTCCAGTAACATCTGAACAACAACATCAGCAACTAGAACACAGGCCCATAGTCATAGGAAAGATTATTCACAGATTACGTTAAAAAAGAGACATGCATAGCAACAGATTAAAATGTCTCTACCTCCCCACAATGTTGATAGATGATCTGCACAGCCATATAGGCCTAAACAAACAGTATAACTGCATCCCACTCTGTTATCAGTAAATGACTGTACTATCTGGCCCTATATATCATAATGAATATTCTGTCCTCTCACTGTGTCTCCTGTTCCCAGGCTGATGGCCACATCTAAGCGGCCTCTGAAGGTGTCTGAGGAGCGCGTGCAGATGTACATTCAGCGGAGGAACCAGTACCTGGTCGCCGCCATCACCGACGATGACCATGAGCCTGAGGTGGACCCCTACGCCTTCGAGGACGGGGACGTCAAGTTCTCCTTCTCCGACAAGAAGGACAAAACGGGTGGCGAACGCCAGCCCGGGAAGAAACACAAGGTAGGGCTAAATGTACAACTTCAAAAGAGTAACTGAAAGGTTGAGTAACTGAAAGGGTAAAGAGTAACTGAAAGGTTGCTGGTTTGAATCCCCGAGCCGACTAGGCACAAAAAAACTATCCTGTAAGTCGCTCTAGATAAGAGCGTCTGCTAAGTGACTAAAATTGTACTTGTAACTGGGGCGGCTGAGGCAAATCCTTTCCTCCCCTCGCTGCTGACTCCAACTTGCCACTGTTGTGATGCTCTTTAGGGTCAGGAAGTAGGAAGAGTTCGGTTTAGGGTCACAAGATAAGGCGTCAGCAACCCTACACTGTAAATGTGTCACTAGCTGTATTCTGCCCTCGTTTCCACAAAATCTACTGCTCAGGAAGCCAGCTCCAGCTCCCTTTGTTATCCCAGTAGAGAGATGCCAAAATAGTTTTGTATTTTCCAGCTGCCCCATCTCTCCCTCTACTAGACTGTGGGCTCAGTCTCGCTCTACTAGACTGTGGGCTCAAGTCTCGCTCTACTAAACTGTGGGCTCAAGTCTCGCTCTACTAGCCTGTGGGCTCAGTTTCGCTCTACTAGCCTGTGGGCTCAGTTTCGCTCTACTAGCCTGTGGGCTCAGTCTCGCTCTAATAGCCTGTGTGCTCAGTCTCGCTCTACTAGACTGTGGGCTCAAGTCTCGCTCTACTAGCCTGTGGGCTCAAGTCTCGCTCTACTAGCCTGTGGGCTCAGTCTCGCTCTACTAGCCTGTGGGCTCAGTCTCGCTCTTCTAGCCTGTGGGCTCAGTCTCGCTCTACTAGCCTGTGGGCTCAGTCTCGCTCTGCTAGCTTGTGGGCTCAGTCTCGCTCTGCTAGCCTGTGGGCTCAGTCTCGCTCTACTAGCCTGTGGGATCAGTCTCGCTCTGCTAGCCTGTGGGCTCAGTCTCGCTCTGCTAGCCTGTGGGCTCAGTCTCGCTCTACTAGCCTGTGGGCTCAGTCTCGCTCTACTAGACTGTGGGCTCAAGTCTCGCTCTACTAGCCTGTGGGCTCAGTCTCGCTTCTGCTAGCCTGTGGGCTCAGTCTCGCTCTGCTAGCCTGTGGGCTCAGTCTCGCTCTACTAGCCTGTGGGCTCAGTCTCGCTCTACTAGCCTGTGGGCTCAGTCTCGCTCTACTAGCCTGTGGACTCAGTCTCGCTCTACTAGACTGTGGGCTCAGTCTCGCTCTACTAGCCTGTGGACTCAGTCTCGCTCTACTAGCCTGTGGGCTCAGTCTCGCTCTACTAGCCTGTGGGCTCAGTCTCGCTCTACTAGCCTGTGGGCTCAGTCTCGCTCTACTAGCCTGTGGGCTCAGTCTCGCTCTGCTAGCCTGTGGGCTCAGTCTCGCTCTGCTAGCCTGTGGGCTCAGTCTCGCTCTACTAGCCTGTGGGCTCAGTCTCGCTCTGCTAGCCTGTGGGCTCAGTCTCGCTCTGCTAGCCTGTGGGCTCAGTCTCGCTCTGCTAGCCTGTGGGCTCAGTCTCGCTCTACTAGCCTGTGGGCTCAGTCTCGCTCTACTAGCCTGTGGGCTCAGTCTTGTCTTAATATTGTTTCTCTCTGTTTCTAAACCTGGACCACCTGTTAGCTGTGGAAACGCCGTCAGCACTAGGGGTAGGACAGGGGGGAGAGCGTGGGACTGGGAGTCAGCCTCCCTGGCAGTCAGCCTCCCTGGCCCTGCCTGCTTCCCTGCCTGTCTGCCTGTGAGGATGCATGTCTGCAGCAGGCTGGCGTGGAGGAGGAGGGATGTGCGAGGCTGGCTGGGGCTTTAACAGGCCAATAAACCTGGCTCACTGAACCGTGCATTTTTAAAATAGCTTTTTTGTTTTATTTCACGAGGGTTGCTGAGATTTTTTTCTTCTCCGTTGTGTGTGTGGTGTTGTACTGTGTGTGTGGTGTTGTACTGTGTGTGTGTGGTGTTGTACTGTGTGTGTGTGGTATTGTACTGTGTGTGTGGTGTTGTACTGTGTGTGTGTGGTGTTGTACTGTGTGTGTGTGTGTGTGTGGTATTGTACTGTGTGTGTGGTGTTGTAATGTGTGTGTGGTGTTGTACTGTGTGTGTGGTGTTGTACTGTGTGTGTGTGGTGTTGTACTGTGTGTGTGGTGTTGTACTGTGTGTGTGTGGTGTTGTACTGTGTGTGTGTGTGTGGTATTGTACTGTGTGTGTGGTGTTGTACTGTGTGTGTGTGGTATTGTACTGTGTGTGTGTGTGGTATTGTACTGTGTGTGTGGTGTTGTACTGTGTGTGTGTGTGTGGTGTTGTACTGTGTGTGTGGTGTTGTACTGTGTGTGTGGTGTTGTACTGTGTGTGTGTGTGGTGTTGTACTGTGTGTGTGTGGTGTTGTACTGTGTGTGTGGTGTTGTACTGTGTGTGTGTGTGTGTGTGTGTGTGTGTGTGTGGTATTGTACTGTGTGTGTGGTGTTGTACTGTGTGTGTGGTGTTGTACTGTGTGTGTGTGTGGTGTTGTACTGTGTGTGTGTGTGGTATTGTACTGTGTGTGTGGTATTGTACTGTGTGTGTGGTGTTGTACTGTGTGTGTGTGTGTGTGTGTGTGTGTGTGTGTGTGTGTGTGTGTGTGTGTGTGTGTGTGTGTGTGTGTGTGTGTGTGGTATTGTACTGTGTGTGTGTGTGTGTGTGTGTGTGTGTGTGTGTGTGTGTGTGTGTGTGTGTGTGTGTGTGGTATTGTACTGTGTGTGTGTGTGTGGTATTGTACTGTGTGTGTGTGTGTGTGGTATTGTACTGTGTGTGTGTGTGTGTGGTATTGTACTGTGTGTGTGGTATTGTACTGTGTGTGTGTGGTATTGTACTGTGTGTGTGTGTGTGGTATTGTACTGTGTGTGTGTGTGTGTGTGTGTGTGTGTGTGTGTGTGTGTGTGTGTGTGTGTGTGTGTGTGTGTGTGTGTGTGGTATTGTACTGTGTGTGTGTGTGGTATTGTACTGTGTGTGTGTGTGTGTGTGTGTGTGTGTGTGGTATTGTACTGTGTGTGTGGTATTGTACTGTGTGTGTGTGTGTGTGTGGTATTGTACTGTGTGTGTGTGTGTGTGTGTGTGTGTGTGGTATTGTACTGTGTGTGTGTGTGGTATTGTACTGTGTGTGTGTGTGTGTGGTATTGTACTGTGTGCGGTTGCTGCTGCGCTGCTTCTATACAGGAGGTCCCCCAGTGGCCACTATGTGCAGTGGTGCCACAGTCTGCTGCTGTGTGTGTGTGTGTGTGTGTGTGTGTGTGTGTGTGTGTGTGTGTGTGTGTGTGTGTGTGTGTGTGTGTGTGTGTGTGTGTGTGTGTGTGTGTGTGTGTGTGTGTGTGTGTGTGTGTGTGTGTGTGTGTGTGTGTTCAGCTACCTCCTCCCCCCTGGGTCATGCTTCACACTCCATTGATGATACTGCAAAGTGACAGCCTATCTTTTGTGCACTTTTATGTGTGTGTTCATGAGTGGGTGCGGGCCACAGACTTTCTAGGTAGTGCTATTTGCCAAATTGGTTTATGTTCCCCACCTCCTGAGTTGTCTGTGTCCTGGCAAAGCTCCAAACGTTCTGTAGTTGAACCCCTAGAAACTCCTGCCAATGAAATAATATAGCACACTCACTTAGCATTGGAGCCGGGCGTACAGCAGCAGCAGAGAAAACAGGAAAGGCAAGTCACTGGTGCTATACTGTGGGGCACAATATGAACACCACACTGACTGCCATGTCACTAGTGCTTCCACGTTCGCATTATTTGGCGTCACAGAGTGGAGAGAGAGAGAGAGATAGAGAGAGAGAGAGAGAGAGAGAGAGAGAGAGAGAGAGAGAGAGAGAGAGAGAGATAGAGAGAGAGAGAGAGAGAGAGAGAGATAGAGAGAGAGAGAGAGAGAGAGAGAGAGAGAGAGAGAGAGAGAGAGAGAGAGAGAGAGAGAGAGAGAGAGAGAGCATTCCCTCAGCCCCAACCCCTTGTGTTTGTGCATATTTGCTCGCACAGCGAGTGTCTGCCTGCCATGTACACGGGGGCCCCATCATAAGAGCATACAGCCCTATCACAGAGAGATATTGACAACGTGTAGTGGCATTAGGGCTCCCTCCCAGGCGGCCATGGCATTTCTCCCATACACTGGGAGCCTTGTCTGGAAATCTCCTCAGAGTCGTTCGTTCCCCTCTTCTCTTTATTCTCTCTGCATTTTTTGAAGTGTGCCAAAAATAAACGTACTCTCCACTGAGACTGAGAGAGCAGCCCGGCTCTCAGGGGCTGGAGGCTCCTGTGTACTTTCTACAGTACTTTCTCTTATGTTATTTAGTCTGTGTTTATTGTATTATTTTCTTTGCAGTTTCATATAGACTATCTGCTATTGCCTTTTATCCATTATCGATATAATTTTATTGTTTGATCAGCTGTATCCTATTGGTTTTGTTTCTTTGCATTTGTTTTGTGCACAATATTGATCTCTCTCTTTGTCTGTCTCGCTCTCTCGCTATCTGTATCTCCATTTGTTTCTCTCTCTGTCTCTGTCTGTCTCTCTCCCTGTATCTGTATCTCCATTTGTTTCTCTCTCTGTCTCTGTCTGTCTCTCTCCCTGTATCTGTATCTCTCTTTGTTTCTCTCTCTGTCTGTCTGTCTCTCTCCCTCTATCTGTATCTCTCTTTGTTTCTCTCTCTGTCTCTGTCTGTCTCTCTCCCTCTATCTGTATCTCTCTTTGTTTCTCTCTCTGTCTGTCTGTCTCTCTCCCTCTATCTGTATCTCTCTTTGTTTCTCTCTCTGTCTCTGTCTGTCTCTCTCCCTCTATCTGTATCTCTCTTTGTTTCTCTGTCTGTCTGTCTGTCTGTCTCTATCTCTCTCTATCTCTCTTTGTTTCTCTCTCTGTCTCACTCTTTGTTTATCTTTCTCTGTTTCTCTCTCTCTCTCTCTTTGCTTCTCGCTCGCAGGGGGAGGATGGAGCAGCAGGTCCATCAGATGGTAAGGATCCTGTCTGTCTCTGCTGTACTGTACAACTCTTGGCTCTGTTAGATGACAGGGACATGGCTGTCATTACCTGGGTCAATTACCTGAGTGACAGCAGTAGCAGCCTTTAGTTTGACTTACTGGGGGAGGACAGGTAATGTAATTACATGCACGAGCACAAAACACCATGTCATTTTAGTCCCATCCCAATCTGCCATGTCGGTAATTCTTAGTTGGCGGGAAGGTTATTATTCCAGCCCCAAGAACCTTTTGTTTTTCTGCAAACTCCCAGGTCCTCTGATAAAGCCTGTGCAAATCCTCAGCCCTGTGTTTTGAGGGATATTATAAACTCCCAGGTCCTCTGATAAAGCCTGTGCAAATCCTCAGCCCTGTGTTTTGAGGGATATTACAGAGTTGAACAGGTGCTGCACCCAGTTTGGGTAAGAACATGGGAACAAATTGATGCTTAAAACAAAGTGCTGCACGTAGCCTACAGATGAATGGTCTGGTTTGTCACATAACTTTCATAGTGCCTTTTTCTCTTGAAAGATTCAGCGGATGATATTGTGCAAATTCATTTATTAATTACAGTTCATGGTTCTTATTGATATATATAATTTTTTTCTTCGAACTGAAAGCCAAACTATCTCTAGAGAAGTTGAAATATCTTCACTCCTAGAAGAGCCTCCAGGCTTCCGTCAGAACGGTCCATTTGGAATGAGAAAAAATGAATTCCGTCCTAAATGTCCAATGGAAAAACAGACATGCTGGGTTAACAATGACATAACCGACGTTCTATAGTAATACTAGTCCCGTGCGAATAGAGCTTATGGTAGCCTTGGATGATGGGGTGAAGCCTGTAGCTTACCACCTGTCTGTCATAGGCTTCTCTCAGCAACAGTAAATGCAATAAGTCAGTCTCAGCCAGAATAGTGTGGGGTATCCATAGCTCACTCTGCATATGAATCTTAATGACAGTCTTGTCTAGATCCCTCAGGCATGTAGGTGCATTACTACGTTTCATTGACTTCATTCAGAATTGATTTAGCAGGGTGTTAGAGCGTTCTCACATGTTTACTAGCTATTGAATGCAGCCTCAGGGCCACTTGTAAGACTGCCAGCCTCTGATGTTGAGGTATATATGGGAGTGTTAGAGAGAGCCTGAGCTAGAGGTGGGTTATTTACCTAGCCCTGGTGTTTGTTGTTCCTCTCCCCCCGTCCAGACGCAGCACGGGAAGCAGCAAACGCACGCACTGCGTCCACTAGCCTAATCCACGAGACCGACCTGGCCGTGTCCATCAACGACCTTGACAACCTCTTCAACTCTGATGAGGATGAGCTCACGGTCAGTACGGGGCCTGTGTGTGCGTGTGCGTGTGCGTGTGCGTGTGTGTGTGTGAGAGAGAGAGTGTGAGAGAGACGAGCATGAACTCGCGGTCAGTGAGGCCTGCCAGCACTACAGCCTGCCCACTGCACTAAACCACAATGAATATCCCATTAGCTAGAGTACCGCCTGGCAAGAGACGCCAAGTGTTTGTGTGTGCGTGCGCATCTTGTGTGTGTTGGTGAGCCAGAATGTTGCATACGTGCAGTACCTCAACGGCTGTGGTTAACACGTCATCCTACAACACATTGCAGTGTAATAGTCTGTTTACACAGGCAGACCAATTCTGATCTGTTGTCCAATTATTGGCAAAAGATTTGATCTGATTGGTCAAAAGACCAATTAGTGGCAAAAATATCAAAATTGGGTTGCCTGTGTAAATGCAGCCATAGTGGCTTAGATTCAGAAAGTATTTTTCCCAGCCCCAAAGATGGATATGGTGGCTTCCAAAGGGCTCTGTTCTGACTCTGGCCCCCACAGAACAGAGCAGTCACAGTCCAACCCCTTCTGTGCTCTGCTATCTTTGGTGACTAGGTGGCTGGGTACCAACTGTGCAACAATACACTGAGGAGTGTAATGTTACAGCCTGTTGACAGGGTTCCCCAACCCATCATTGCAGGGGCTTTGTTGTTGTTGCGGAACTAATGTCATATCAACTTGCTGACTGTCACTGTCCTCAGGTTTCAGATTTGTTTAAATATTGATTTATGTTAGGTTGTGTTATTTTATGTAAACTTTATACAGGTTTGTCTCATTGAGATACATGCAATTACATTTTTTATGTTTTTGTGGATAAACTTCTATGTTTTTAATCTTATTATTGCCATGTTTTTGTTTATATTCAACAGCCTGGTTCCAGACGTGCGGTGAATGGAACAGATAATACATTTGGCAACAAGGAACCAAAGCCAGCCCCTCTTGACCCAGTCTCCTGCATCAGTAAGTCTGCTTCTCACTGCTTTAGACAGAGCTATGGATGTAAGGTCTCACCATCCATGATATCAAAATGATACTTTTAACCATGTTTTGAGGCTATACAGTGTTTGTAAAACATCGGTGTAAAACAAGCTTATATTTTGGGTTCTGATGGGGGTACGACAGTTGAATCCAGCTCATGAGGCATTTCTAAGTTATATTCAATGTGTATATATCATTAATTTATAAGTCCAAAAATGGATGTAGCAATCACAGATTGCTGCTTAAAAGGCCTAAGGATGATACACTGAAAATGTGCTCGAGGCAACTCAATCCCATGCAGAAACTCATCATATAACACTTGGAAAGCACACGCAGTTCATACTAATGAATTCACTAATGAAGCATGAAGTTTCTTCAGTCACTAGTCTCAGCACACGTTTGCATTCCAGGTTCTTTATGTATCAGGCATCTCAGTAGGAGTGGCGATCTAATATCAGGTCCTCGTGTTCATAATCATCTTATCAGTGGAGGCTGCTGAGGTGAGGATGGCTCATAATACTGTCTGGAACTGAGCGAATGGAAGGGCATCAAACACATGGAAACCATGTGTTTGATGTTGTTGATACTATTCCATTTATTCCACTCCTGAAATTACAATGTGCCCGTCCTCCCCAATTAAGGTGCCACCGACCTCCTGTGAATCTTATTAATTATGATCCAAAAGGCTAAACTGATCCTAGATCAGCACTCCTACTCTGAGAAAGGTGATACATACGGCCCAAAAATATGTTGTTTCCCTATGCTGCTCCCCCTTGTGGCAATAACAGTTCTACAACAGTCACTGGCTGGCTGAGTGGCCCTGCTCTACTCCAAACAGACAGCTCTGTGCCTTGGGGCAGGAACAAGTGGCTCATTATCTACCTCTCTATGTGACTAGTCTATAGCTTTGTGTGTGAAGCAAGGTGCTTGTTGCCTCAGCACTTAGACTGTTGAACTGTTGAGCCTCGACTGCCTTTTGACACTTCAGATCTTCAGCTGTTGTTGTCACTGAATGGGAACCTTGATTTATCTCTAGTTTCTCACGGCCTCTCTCTTCTCTATCTCTCTCCCCATCTCTCTCTCTCTTTCTCCATCTCGCTCCACTCTCTCCTACAGGCTCGGCAGACCTGCACCAGATGTTCCCCACTCCCCCCAGCCTGGAGCAGCACATCACGGGCTACTCCCCCATGAACATGGGCAGTAAGGAATACGGCAGCATAGAGTCTGGACATGGCATGACCAACCTGGACGGTGCCTCGTCCCTTGGGGGACACTTCAAGATTGAAGTGGAGGAGGGCTACTGCAGCCCCAAGCCACAGGAAATCAAGGTGGGTTTTTGGGCCCTACATTTAAACTTGATCCCCTATCTGACCATGCTTAGGAGTCATGGATAATTCCTCTGTATGGCCTAACTGTCTTTGGCCTAACTGTGCATTTTCGATAAAGATGAATGTCAAATGAAAACAGAAATCTGAGTCATATCAGTGTAGCAGCCATTGGACTAGTCAGTGTACATACAGGACATGGTCTCACCCTCCCTGTCTCTCCCCCCCAGGACTTCTCATTTGTTTACCAGCCGGAGCTGTGCCAGGCATTTGTGGGCTGCTCCATGTTTGCCCCCCTGAAGACCCTGCCCAGCCAGTGTCTGCCCCCCATCAAGCTGCCAGAGGAGTGCATCTACAGGCCAAGCTGGACAACAGTGGGCAAACTGGAAATGCTCAACCACCCCCATGTGCCCGCCATGGCCTACCTCAACAAAGACAGGTAAACACCTGCCATTTCATTGGTGTGAGGCTGTGCATTTTAATTGCTGATATAGTAAATCAAATCAATCAATCTCTATATGAACCACTCATGACCAGGGATATGAGTTGTTCCTGGCTGCTAGGGCTAGCTGACTGTCTCAGGACCCTCTCCTCCTAAAGCCTGCGGAACCAATGGATGTTTTTCCAGCCGCTCGGGGGGTTCTTTACAATTCGTAATGCTTATCTGTGCTGAGGTGTAATTTAGACTTACAGGATATAGGCAGACAAACACACACACTGGCTGGCACGCATGTGTACGCATGGGGAGAGGTGGAGGACACTCTGAGGAGCCTGTTCCATTCCTCATGCATGGCTGATTAATGCAGAGGAGAGCAGAGGAGTGTAGAGAGCATGGTGATTGATACAGAGCAGAGGAGTGTAGAGAGCATGGTGATTGATACAGAACAGAGGAGTGTAGAGAGCATGGTGATTGATACAGAGGAGAGGAGTGTAGAGAGCATGGTGATTGATACAGAGCAGAGGAGTGTAGAGAGCATGGTGATTGATACAGAGCAGAGGAGTGTAGAGAGCATGGTGATTGATACAGAGGAGAGGAGTGTAGAGAGCATGGTGATTGATACAGAACAGAGGAGTGTAGAGAGCATGGTGATTGATACAGAGCAGAGGAGTGTAGAGAGCATGGTGATTGATACAGAGCAGAGGAGTGTAGAGAGCATGGTGATTGATACAGAGCAGAGGAGTGTAGAGAGCATGGTGATTGATACAGAACAGAGGAGTGTAGAGAGCATGGTGATTGATACAGAGCAGAGGAGTGTAGAGAGCATGGTGATTGATACAGAACAGAGGAGTGTAGAGAGCATGGTGATTGATACAGAGGAGAGGAGAGAGCATGGTGATTGATACAGAACAGAGGAGTGTAGAGAGCATGGTGATTGATACAGAGGAGATGAGAGGAGAGAGCATGGTGATTGATACAGAACAGAGGAGTGTAGAGAGCATGGTGATTGATACAGAGCAGAGGAGTGTAGAGAGCATGGTGATTGATACAGAGGAGATGAGAGGAGAGAGCATGGTGATTGATACAGAACAGAGGAGTGTAGAGAGCATGGTGATTGATACAGGAGCAGGAGGAGATGAAAATACTGCAAGACCGAAGAGCTATGGTGACAATGTGATAACTGAAGAGGCAAATTGCATTCGGGGAGGTAGCGAGGGGTTCTCACATGCTCGGGTGGATAGAAAGTGGAGAGCATGAGTTGATTGGATACAGAGTGGAGAGGAGTGTACGAGAGCAATGGTGATTGATACAGAACAGACTGACAGCAAGTATAGGATTATGACGAGCGATGCAGTGAATTGATTACAGAACAGGTAGGAAGTGTTAGAGAGCATGGTGATTGGAGTACAGAGTCATGCACGGACTATCGTGAATAGAGTGAGGCATAAATCGCGTGATTATGTAGAACAGAGCAGAGGAGTGTAGAGAGCATGCGTCGATTGATACAAGAAAACAGAGGGGAAGTGTAGTTGAGCGCACTAGATACGAGTAGTGCTATGTTGATACAGGAATGTATCAGAGGATTGGTTCCATTTAAGGGTTATGTGATAGACGAGCCATGGTGATTGATACAGAGCCAGATGTGGTAGTGTACGAGGCAATCGCGATGAATTGATACCAGAGGTAAGAGAGGGACTGTGTCTTTGTACGAAGATTGCATGCGTGATTGATCCCAGCAACAGGAGGGGTTGTATCGACGAGCAACTATTGTGTGCTTGTATACAGCAGCAGAGGAGTGTAGGAATGAAGCAATGGTTGATTGATAGCGAAGGATGAGGAGAGGACGAGAGCTCATGGTGCTTGATCCCGAGGAGCAGGGAGGATCGCTAAGAGTGTCGCCCTGGTGATTGATACAGAGCAGCGGCAGTGTAATGGACTTGACCAGCGCGCTATGGTGGCGAGGTTGGGTGTACCACGAGCAAGCTATGAGTGGAGTTGTAGGGAAGCTGATCTATGGTGATTGCTACGTCGCAGGAGGAGTGTAGCCAGAGCAATGAGTGCTTGAATAGCGGAGGGGATGATGACTGGCATTCCTGGTTCCATTTTAATAGATGTTCTCGCGTGCTACAAGTACATAAGCTTAATGAGTGACCAAGAGACGCATGGTGAATGTTGCATTAGAGAAAGGACAGCCTAGGGAGGAGCATGGTTGAGTGAGTACAGAAAAACAGAGGAGGTGTAGAGAGCATGGTGATTGATACAGAGCAGAGGAGTGTAGAGAGCATGGTGATTGATACAGAACAGAGGAGTGTAGAAGAGCATGGTGATTGATACAGAGAGGGGAGTGTAGAGAGCATGGTGATTGATACAGAACAGAGGAGTGTAGAGAGCATGGTGATTGATACAGAGGAGAGGAGAGGAGAGAGCATGGTGATTGATACAGAACAGAGGAGAGGAGAGAGCATGGTGATTGATACAGAACAGAGGAGTGTAGAGAGCATGGTGATTGATACAGAGGAGAGGAGAGAGCATGGTGATTGATACAGAACAGAGGAGTGTAGAGAGCATGGTGATTGATACAGAACAGAGGAGTGTAGAGAGCATGGTGATTGATACAGAACAGAGGAGTGTAGAGAGCATGGTGATTGATACAGAGCAGAGGAGTGTAGAGGCATGGTGATTGTACAGGAGATAAGAGGAGTGTAGAGAGAGCATGGTGATTTATACAGACAGAGGAGTGTAGAGAGCATGGTGATTGATAAGCGAGAGGGAGAGGAGTGTAGAGAGGCATGGTGATTGATACAGAGGAGGAGATGAGAGGATGAGAGAGCATGGTGATGATACAGAACTAGTAGAGCTGTGAGCAGTAGGTGAGATGTCATTTAGTCTTTGCTTGATCGGAGCAGGAGTATGAGGAGCGGGGGATGATACAGCAGGGGTAGGTGTTGAGGTGGTGATAAGAGGGGGTGTAGTGGTATGAAGAGGGCGGTGTAGAGGTAGAGAGAGAAAATGGTGTTATAGAGGAGGGGTGTAGAGGGGAGGATGTAGAGATGGGTATAGAGGGCGGTGTAGGAGTCGGGGATACAGAGGGCGTGTGTAGATGGTAAAGGGGGGTGTAGAGGGATATGAGGGCTGGTAGAGAGTAGAGAATATAGAAGGGCCGGTTGTAGATGGTATAGAGGGAGGGTGTAGAGGGGAGCAATGTCAGAGTTGGGATATGAAAGGGGCGGGTTGTAGAGTGGTATAGAGGGGGTGTATGAGCCGGTTTGTAGAAGGGTATAGAGAGGAGGGCGGTGGCGTGATTATAGTACGAAGTGATGCTTAAGTGCATGTAGAAGTGGGGCGATGCTCAGAAAAGTGGGTATGATTGAGGGGGGAGGTAGGGTAGCAGTTGGTTATAATAGGAAGAGATAGAGGGCGGTTTGTAGACAATGGTATAGAGAAGGGGTGAGATGTGAACGGAGGAGGGTAGTAGAGTTGGAATAAGCTAGAGGGCGTAGAGGTTGTATTGAATGGCTATAGTGGTTAGAGGGGGGTTGTTTAGAGAGGTGCTGAATGGTATATGAGGTGCGGTGATTAGAGTGGAAGAATAGGGACGGTGTAGAGTGTGGTATAGAGGGGGGTGTAGAGGGGGGGCATGTTAGAGTATAGGATAGGATAAGAGGGGTTTTTTGGTGTAGAGTGGTATAGAGGGCGGTGTAGAATGTATAGAGAGGGGGGTAGAGGGGATGTAGAGTGGATGAGAGGGCGGTGTAGAATGGTATAGAGGGGGGTGTAGAGTGGTATAGAGGGCGGTGTAGAATGGTATAGAGGGGGGTGTAGAGGGGGATGTAGAGTGGTATAGAGGGCGGTGTAGAGTGGTATAGAGGGCGGTGTAGAATGGTATAGAGGGGGGTGTAGAGGGGGATGTAGAGTGGTATAGAGGGCAGTGTAGAGTGGTATAGAGGGCGGTGTAGAGTGGTATAGAGGGCGGTGTAGAGTGGTATAGAGGGGGGTGTAGAGTGGTATAGAGGGCGGTGTAGAATGGTATAGAGGGGGGTGTAGAGGGGGATGTAGAGTGGTATAGAGGGCGGTGTAGAGTGGTATAGAGGGCGGTGTAGAATGGTATAGAGGGGGGTGTAGAGGGGGATGTAGAGTGGTATAGAGGGCGGTGTAGAATGGTATAGAGGGGGGTGTAGAGTGGTATAGAGGGCGGTGTAGAGTGGTATAGAGGGCGGTGTAGAATGGTATAGAGGGGGGTGTAGAGAGAGGGATGTAGAGTGGTATAGAGGCGGCGGTGTAGAGTGGTATAGAGGGCGGTGTAGAATGGTTATAGAGGGGGGTGTAGAGGTAGAGGGGATGTAGGTGGTATAGAGGGCGGTGTAGAGTGGTATAGAGGGCGGTGTAGAATGGTATAGAGGGGGGTGTAGAGGGGGATGTAGAGTGGTATAGAGGGCGGTGTAGAGTGGTATAGAGGGCGGTGTAGAATGGTATAGAGGGGGGGGGTAGAGGGGATGTAGAGTGGTATAGAGGGCGGTTGTAGTGAGTGGTATAGAGGGGGTTAGAGGGATAGTAGAGGCGGTATGTAGTATGTAGTAGATGGGGGGTGTAGAGGGGGATGTAGTGTGGTATAGAGGGCGGGTAGTTAGAGTGGTGTAGAGTGGTATAGACGGGGGTGTAGAGTGGTATAGAGGGGGGTGTAGAGGGGGATGTAGAGTGGTATAGAGATTATAACAGAACATGGCCAAGATGTTCAAATGTTCATAAATGACCAGCAGGGTCAAATAATAATAATCACAGTAGTTGTCGAGGGTGCAACAGGTCAGCACCCCAGGAGTAAATGTCAGTTGGCTTTTCATAGCCAATCATTCAGAGTATCTCTACCGCTCCTGCTGTCTTTAGAGAGTTGAAAACAGCAGGTCTGGGACAGGTAGCACGTCCGGTGAACAGCTGCAGGCAGAACAGTTGAAACTGGAGCACCAGAATGGCCAGGTGGACTGGGGACAGCAAGGAGTCATCAGGCCAGGTAGTCCTGAGGCATGGTCCTAGGACTCAGGTCCTCCGAGAGAGAGAAAGAAAGAGAGAAAGAGAGAATTAGAGAGAGCTTACTTAAATTCACACAGGACACTGGATAAAACAGGATAAATACTCCAGATATAACAGACTGACCCTAGCCCCCCGACACATAAACTACTGCAGCATCAATACTGGAGGCTGAGACAGGAGGGGTCGGGAGACACTGTGACCCCATCCGACGATACCCCCGGACAGGGCCAAACAGGCAGGATATAATGCAGGCAAACTTACATTTTACCTCATTTCTACCAGCATGTCACATGTGCAACCAGAGGGGGGAAAAATCTGGACCACCTGTACTCCACACAGAAATGCGTTACAAAGCTCTCCCTCACCCTCCATTTGGCAAATCTGACAATAATTCTATCCTCCTAAATCCTGCTTACAAGCTAAAACTAATGCAGGAAGTACCAGTGACTCGCTCAATACGGAAGTGGTCAGATGACGCGGATGCTACGCTACAGGATTGTTTTGCTAGCATAGTCTGGAATATGTTCCGGGATTCATCCAATGGCATTGAGGAGTATACCACCTCAGTCACCGGCTTCATTAATAAGTGCATCGATGACGTCGTCCCCACAGTGACCGTACGTACATATCCCAACCAGAAGTCATGGATTACAGGCAACATCCGCATCGAGCTAAAGGCTAGAGCTTCCGCATTCAAGGAGCAGGACACTAATCCGGATCCTTATAAAAAAATCTGGCTACGCCCTCAGACGAACCATCTTACAGGCAAAGCGTCAATACAGGATTAAGATAGAACGGGTGTAGTAGGATTCAGATGCTCGTTGGATGTGGAAGGGCTTGAAAACTATTACGGACTACAAAGGAAAACCCAACCGCGAGCTGCCCAGTGAGGTAAGCCTACCAGACAAGCTAAATGCCTTTTATGCTCGCTTCAAGGCAAGCAACACTGAAGTATGCATGAGAGCACCAGCTGTTCCGAACAACTGTGTGATAACGCTCTCGGTAGCCGATGTGAGCAAGACCTTTAAATAGGTCAACATTCACAAAGCCGCAGGGCCAGACGGATTACCAGGACGTATACTCAAAGCATGCGCGGACCAACTGGCAAGTGTCTTCACAGACATTTTCAACCTCTCCCTGACAGAGTCTGTAATACCTACATGTTTCAAGCAGACCACCATAGTCCCTGTGCCCAAGGAAGTGAAGGTAACCTGCCTAATTGATTAATTGACGCGTAGCATTCACGTCAGTAGCCATGAAGTGCTTTGAAAGGCTGGTCATGAGGCTCACATCAACAGCATCATACCGGATACCCTAGACCCACTCCAATTCGCGTACTGCCCGAACAGATCCACAAATGATGCAATCGCACTCCACACTGCCCTTTTCCACCTGGACAAAAGGAACACCTATGCGTTCAACACCATAGTGCCCTCAAAGCTCATCAGGACCCTGGGACTGAACACCTCCCTCTGCAACTGGATCCTGGACTTCCTGAATGCCCCCCCCCCCCCCAGGTGGTAAGGGAAGGCAACAACACGTCTGCCATGCTGATCCTCAACACTGGGGCCCCTCAGGGGTGCGTGCTTAGTCCCCTCCTGTTCTCCCTGTTCACCCACTACTGCGAAACACGACTCCAACACCATCATTAAGTTTGCTGACGACACAGTGGTAAGCCTGATCACCGACAACAAAGAGACACCCTATAGGGAGGAGGTCAGAGACCTGGCAATGTGGTGCCAGGACAACAACCTCTCCTTCAATGTGAGCCCAACAAACGAGCTGATCGTGGACTACAGGAAAAAGCGGGCCGAACAGTTCCCCATTAACATCGATGGGGCTGTAGTGGAGCGGGTTGAGAGTTTCAAATGGCCACCCGGACTATTTACATTGACCCCCCCCAAATATGTTTTTACACTGCTGCCACTCGCTGTTTATTAGCTATGCCTAGTCACTTTACCCCTACCTACATGTACAAATTACCTCGACTAATCTGTACCTGTCACGCCCTGACCTTAGTTATCTTTGTTTTCTTTATTATATTAGTTAGGTCAGGGTGTGACATGGGGGATGTTTGTGTGTATTTGTCTCGTCTTGGGTGGTTGTATTGTATAGAGGGTTTTGTAGAGTGTATGGGGTTGTGTTCAGTGTAGGTGTTTAGGAATGTCTATGTGATGTTGCATGTTTGCACTCAGTATTATAGCGGTCACGTTCATTTTGTTATTTTGTATTGTTTGTTAAGTGTTCTTCGTTATTAAAAAGAAGAATGTATTTCTCTCACGCTGCGCCTTGGTCTCCTCACTACGACGATCGTGACAGAATTACCCACCATACCAGGACCAAGCAGCGTGGTAAACGGCAGGAGAAGCAGCAGCAGCAGCAGGAGAGGCTGCAGCAGCAGCAGGAGAGGCTGCACTATTTGGAGGAATGGACATGGGAGGACGAATTAGACGGCAAAGGACCCTGGGCAGAGCCAGGGGAATATCGCCGCCCCAAAGAAGAGCTGGAGGCAGCGAAGGCGGAGAGGCGCTATTATGAGGCTCTAGCACGGCAGAACGGCTGGAGGCCCGAGAGGCAGCCCCAAGAATTTCTTGGGGGGGGGGGGCACACGGGGAGTGTGGCAGAGTCAGGAGTCAGACCTGAGCCAACTCCCCCTGCTTACCGTAAGGAGCCGGTCAGGGCGGAATTGGAGGTGAGCGACGCAGAGACAGTGAAGGAGTTAATAGGGAAATTGGAGGAAAGAGTTATGAGGGAGGTGCTGGTTTGGTGCATGAGGCACGATATCCGCCCGACTGAACGTGTCGGGGAGTTGATGTCACCGGGGACAGCTCTCCATACTCGTCCTGAGGTGCGTGCTAGCCGTCTGGTTAAGACTGTGCCAGCCTCACGCACCAGGCCTCCTGTGCGCCTCCCTAGCCCTGCACGTCCTCTGCCAGCTCGGGGCTACAGCTCTCCCAGCCGTGCTTCCAGTGGAGAGAGGGGGCGTCGTACCGGGCAGGCACCGTGTTATGCGGTGGAGCGCACGGTGTTCCCTGTGCGTGTGCTTAGCCAGGTGCGCAACATCCCAGCTCCCCACATCTGCCGGGCTAGGGTGAAGATCCAGCCAGGGCGGATGGTGCCAGCCCTGCTCTCAAGATCTCCAGTGCGCTTTCACGGTCCGGTCTACCCAGTGCCACCTCCACGCACCAGCCCTCCGGTGGCAGCCCCCCGCACCAGGCTGTCTCTCCGTCTCATCGCTACAGATTCTCCTGCCTGTCCAGCGCTGCCAGAGCCTTCCTCCTCTCCAGCGCTGCCGGAGTCTCCCGCCTGTCCGGCGCTGCCAGAGCTTCAGCCCCTCAGTCCAGAGGCGCCAGAGCCAATCTGCCCAGAGCTGTCTGAGCTGTCTGCCTGCCCAGAGCTGTCTGAGCTGTCTGCCTGTCCAGCACCGTCTGAGCTGCCTGCCTGCCCAGCGCCGTCTGAGCCGAGCCGTCAGAGCTGCCCGTCTGTCCAGAGCCGTCAGAGCTGCCCGTCTGTCCCGAGCCGTCAGAGCCGCCCGTCTGTCCCGAGCCGTCAGAGCCGTCCGTCTGTCCCGAGCCGCCAGAGCCGTCCGCCAGACAGGAGCAGCCAGAGCCGTCTGCCAGACAGGAGCAGCCAGAGCCGTCTGCCAGACAGGAGCAGCCAGAGCCGTCCGCCAGACAGGAGCAGCCAGAGCCGTCCGCCAGCCAGGACCTGCCAGAGTCCGCCAGCCAGGACCTGCCAGAGTCCGCCAGCCAGGAGCTGCCAGAGCCCGCCAGCCAGGAGCTGCCAGAGCCAGCCAGCCAGGATCTGCCCCTCAGTCCGGTGCTGCCCCTCAGTCCGGTGCTGCCCCTTAGTCCAGTGGGGTTATTATGGAGGGTGGCCGTTAGGAGGAGGCCACGGAAGCGGGTAGTGACTATGGTGAAGTGGGGGCCACGTCCCACACCCCAGCCGCCGCCATAAGAAAGCCCACCCGGACCCTCCCCTTCTGTGTCAGGTTTGCGGCCGGAGTCCGCACCTTTGGGGGGGGGGGGGGTACTGTCACGCCCTGGCCTTAGTTATCTTTATTTTCTTTATTATATTAGTTAGGTCAGGGTGTGACATGGGGGATGTTTGTGTGTATTTGTCTCGTCTTGGGTGGTTGTATTGTATAGGGGGTTTTGTAGAGTGTATGGGGTTGTGTTCAGTGTAGGTGTTTAGGAATGTCTATGTGATGTTGCATGTTTGCACTCAGTATTATAGCGGTCACGTTCGTTTTGTTATTTTGTATTGTTTGTTAAGTGTTCTTCGTTATTAAAAAGAAGAATGTATTTCTCTCACGCTGCGCCTTGGTCTCCTCACTACGACGATCGTGACAGTACCCCCTGTATGTAGCCTCGTTATTGTTGTTTTGTGTTACTTTTTATTATTTATTTTTTATTAATTAGTATATTTAGTAAATATTTTATTTTTCTTGAACTGCATTGTTGGTTAAGGGCTTGTAAGTAAGCATTTCACGGTAAGGTTTACACCTGTTGTATTCAAAGCATGTTGTATTCGACGCATGTGATTTGATTTGAAATTAAGAATAACATTTTTTATGAATTTTTACCATAAAGCCAATTTCTTTCTTTACAGCTGGCCCATCTAGCGGAAATCACTCCGTTCTGTCTTCAGGGCAAGATTCATGACAATAAACATCAACCTGCCAAAAATATAGTCGTTTCTCTCACAGAGGGGCTGCTTGAAATGGCAGTGCATTTGCATACCATGACAGGCAGCCAGTTGTCTCTGCTTGTTTGTTTACCATTCCTCCTTCTGATGTTAGTTTTTTACCTCTGCCTTGTAATGGAGGTTCAGTGGGTACTGGAATGTATTGTTGATCGTTTTGTTACAATATACTGAGCTCTGCTTTGTTGTTGTGTTTTGAATCAAACTCTAGCATATTGTCCCAACAGGCTGTGTTGTGTGACTGACTCCTCTCTTCTCTCTGTCACAGTAACATCCTCAGTGTGGGCAGTGCCATGGACCAGGACTACAGCCAGAGCTACACACCCCAGACCCATACGCCCTTCATGTCCAACAGTGCCCCCCCCAGCAACAGTGGCACGGGCATCCTGCCCTCACCGGCCACCCCGCGCTTCTCCGCCCCCACACCACGCACTCCCCGTACCCCACGCACCCCCAGAGGACCCGCCAGTGTCCAGGGCTCGCTTAAGTACGAGAACTCGGACCTCTACTCGCCTGCCTCCACCCCCTCCACCTGTCGCCCTCTCAACTCAGTGGAACCTGCCACCGTGCCCTCCATCCCCGAGGCCCACAGCCTCTACGTCACCCTCATCCTCTCTGAGTCCGTCATGAACCTCTTCAAGGACTGCAACTTCGACAGCTGCTGCATCTGCGTGTGCAACATGAACATCAAGGGGGCCGACGTGGGTGTGTACCTGAGCGACCCCACGGGAGAGGCCCAGTACCCCTGCACCTGCGGCTTCAGCGCTGTGGTCAACCGCCGCTACGGCAACGGCTCGGGCCTCTTCCTGGAGGACGAGCTTGACATCATCGGACGCGACTCGGACGTCAGCCGCGAAGCAGAGAAGCGCTTTGAGGCACTGCGACAACATTCGCTGGAGAGGACGGGTGGAGGAGGGAGGGGGGAGAGGGTACCAGATGAGCTGATCTTACTGCTACAGGACCAGTGCACCAACCCCTTCTCACCCATGGCTGGGATGGAGCCTGACAGCCTGGCAGCGCGGGGGGCCGGGGGTTGTCCAGTGCCGGCCTGTGTGAGGGTAGAGGAGAGGGACTACCACAGTGACTGCTACATGGCTCTGGAGCACGGCCGCCAGTTCATGGACAACATGTCAGGAGGCAAGGTGGACGAGGCCCTGGTCAAGAGTACCTGTCTACACCACTGGTCCAAACAAAACGGTAAGAAAAGCACCTTTTTGTTGTTCTAACCAACATTCAAGTCTGTGTCTAATAATAAATTGTTCTTGGCATTTGGCCCTGTAGAGCTTCAGTTGGCTAGCATAACTAACCAATATAAACCAGTCTGTTCATTTTCCCTGACAGTTATCAGAATGTTGCTATCTTTTGTGTCGTCAGTGCTCTGTGTGTTCTCTTTCTAACCGTCCTCCCCCTCTCCCCAGCGGTGGTCGTCAGTGCTCTGTGTGTTCTCTTTCTAACCGTCCTCCCCCTCTCCCCAGCGGTGGACGTCAGTGCTCTGTGTGTTCTCTTTCTAACCGTCCTCCCCCTCTCCCCAGCGGTGGACGTCAGTGCTCTGTGTGTTCTCTTTCTAACGGTCCTCCCCCTCTCCCCAGCGGTGGACGTCAGTGCTCTGTGTGTTCTCTTTCTAACCGTCCTCCCCCTCTCCCCAGCGGTGGACGTCAGTGCTCTGTGTGTTCTCTTTCTAACCGTCCTCCCCCTCTCCCCAGCGGTGGACGTCAGTGCTCTGTGTGTTCTCTTTCTAACCGTCCTCCCCCTCTCCCCAGCGGTGGACGTCAGTGCTCTGTGTGTTCTCTTTCTAACCGTCCTTCCCCTCTCCCCAGCGGTGGACATCAGTGCTCTGTGCTCTCAGGACGTGTTGCGGGTGCTGCTCTCTCTCCAGCCTGTACTCCAGGATGCCATCCAGAAGAAGAGGACGGTGCGCTCCTGGGGCGTTCAGGGACCCCTCACCTGGCAGCAGTTCCACAAGATGGCTGGACGGGGCTCCTACGGTAAGCCACCAGCTCCAAGAGCCACTGGCTTACACAGGCAGATGCGACGTAGCCTGTGTTTGCAGGCAGATCAGTAGTTATCACAGTCACACTGCTATAGTCCAGATGTCAGCTCAGTGGGAAGGCTGTTGTGATGGGTTCACTTTGGGCTCTCAACCCTTCTCTGTGAATGTGACAGGTGGCAACGCTGGCTTGTTTAAAGCCCTAATCTAGTCTCATTTTCACCTCATTTAACACCTGATTTATTTAACAAAAGGCACATCTCAATAGGTGGTCCAGGTAAGTCATGACATGGCACAAGTGGGGGTGGTGGGGGCGGGGCGGGCGGTGGGGGCGGGGCGGACGGACGTTTCCTCTTTTGTTCTCTATTGCTCCTCTACCATCAGACCAACTCCTTGAAGTTTGCAGTTGTGTCTAAAAAACACTATTTTGCTAAAAAAATATGTTTTATCCTTTAGTGTGTCTACTTTACTGTTTTTATTCACCTTTATTTAACCAGGTAGGCCAGTTGAGAAAAAGTTCTCATTTACAACTGCGACCTGGCCAAGATAAAGCAAAGCAGTGCGACAAAAGCAAACAACACAGAGATACACATAAACAAACGTACAGTCAATAACACAATAAAGAAAAATCTATGTATTTCTACATAGATTCTATGTATTCTATGTATTTATACTTGGGATATCACTTTTCAACAGAAAAAGTTTTTGGTTTTTTTTATCGCTGGAGGATGACTAAGTACTTAATCCCTCTCTTCTCCCTCTCCTCTCCTCCCTTCCGTTCCCCCGCCCATCCTCTCCTGCCTCTCCTCCCTTCCGTTCCCCCGCCCATCCTCTCCTGCCTCTCCTCCCTTCCGTTCCCCCGCCCATCCTCTCCTGCCTCTCCTCCCTTCCGTTCCCCCGCCCATCCTCTCCTGCCTCTCCTCCCTTCCGTTCCCCCGCCCATCCTCTCCTGCCTCTCCTCCCTTCCGTTCCCCCGCCCATCCTCTCCTGCCTCTCCTCCCTTCCGTTCCCCCGCCCATCCTCTCCTGCCTCTCCTCCCTTCCGTTCCCCCGCCCATCCTCTCCTGCCTCTCCTCCCTTCCGTTCCCCCGCCCATCCTCTCCTGCCTCTTCTCCCTTCCGTTCCCCCGCCCATCCTCTCCTGCCTCTCCTCCCTTCTCCCCCCTCCTTCCCTCCATCAGGCACAGATGAGTCTCCAGAGCCCCTGCCCATCCCAACCTTCCTGGTGGGTTATGAGTATGACTTTGTGGTGCTGTCTCCATTCGGCCTGCCCTACTGGGAGAAGCTGCTGCTGGACCCCTTTGGCTCCCACAGGGACGTGGGCTACCTGGTGGTCTGTCCTGACAACGAGGCCCTGCTCCAGGGGGCTAAGAGCTTCTTCAGGGACCTCACCGCCGTCTACGAGGTGAGGCTGGAGAACGTCAACAACTGTCCATTTATCATGCAAGAGAGTGGGCATCTTGGACAGCTGAAGCAACCACCTTTTTGGAGTTGCCTGGTCCCAGATCTTGTGTTTTTCATGACAATGACCCATTGGAGTTGACCATAGGAGTTAGGGGTTAAGAGCATATGACCATAAATGCAAGAATGCACAAATAGATTGGGGACCAGGCTAGGGTTGGGGTCAGATGCGTTTTAATTTTGGATATGAAACATTTACAAATTCCTATTTGAAAACAAAGGTCACTTTTCAATTCTTCAATGAAATAGAATTGACCCAGACCTTACTAGACGCTTACTGACTTGCCTATTTAAATTAAACATTTTAAAAACATACTAGACGCTTACAACCCAGCCTACTGTAAAAAAAAAAAAAAAGGTCTGTCTACTCCATTTCCTTACCATTCCTTATTGCCTCGACATCAAGTCACTCAGTCACTCCTGTGCTGTTGTCTAACTATTCATCCAGCCCTCCTCTCCCTCCATGTTCCCTGCAGTCATGTCGTCTGGGCCAGCACCAGCCAATCTCAAAAGGTCACCCGGACGGCATCGTGAGAGTGGGCGGATCGGCTGCTAAGAAGCTAGCGGAGCAGCCCGTCAGCGATTGGTTCATCAAGGCTGCCAGCGGCAACAGCGATGCCTTCGCCAAACTCAAGCTCTATGCACAAGTCTGCCGCCACGACCTCGGTAGGTTCCAATGACGACACAGGTGGGGAATTGGTCGGGCTCAGGCCTTTCTGTACCCCCCATGCCCATATACCCAAGGCTTTAGAAGATCAAAAAGCCTATTTTTGGATTCTAAAAGGATCTTGCTTTTCTAAAAGGTTTGTTGTAGCGGATGCTGACTAAAGTGTAATGCTAGTTTGTTTAGATGGCTTATAAATGCAGATTTTCTCTGTGCTCCTGTCTCTGCCATCAGCTCCATACCTCGCCGCACAGCCTTTAGACAGCTCCCTCCTCACACAGCCCACGCCTCCTCCTGCCACCAACCAATCCTCATCCACACAATCCTCTGGCTCCTCCTCCACCACCTCGGCTTGCCCCCAAAACTCAGCGACCCCCTCCCTCCCCAACAACAGCAACAACAGCAGCAGCGTGCCTAGTAACAACACTGGTGTAGCCAACAGTGCCAACAGCACGGCGTCGTCAGGGAGCCAGCCCAGCAGTGGGGTGCAGTCTGCCAAGCCCAGCTCCTTCCCTCCCTTTGGGACCATGAGCATGCAGAACCAGGGCCAGGGTGGTGGCACCCAGGGAGGGCAGCTGGGCCAGCAGGCTGGAGCCCAGAACTCAGGCCTCCCCGGGGGGGACTCAGCCAGCCAGGCCCAGGCACAGACTGAACCCCTTGAGAGGTAGGTACAACACCGGGCCTGAATTCACTCATGCACACACACACACACAGTCCCCGGAGCGAAACCCCATTCCTTGTCCTAACTCCCTCTCTCTCTTGTCCTCCTCTCCAGCACCATGGAGCGAGAGAAGGTGGGTGTGCCGACGGATGGAGAATCTCATGCCATAACGTACCCCCCGGCCATCGTGGTGTACATCGTGGACCCCTTCACCTATGAGGAGCCTGAGGCGGGGTCCAGTGTGTGGACCCTGGGCCTGCTGCGCTGCTACCTGGAGATGCTCCAATTCCTCCCACCACACATCCGCAACTCTGTCTCTGTACAGGTAACCTCAACACAAGTCTGTCTCTGTACAGGTAACCTCAACACAACTCTGTCTCTGTACAGGTAACCTCAACACAACTCTGTCTCTGTACAGGTAACCTCAACACAACTCTGTCTCTGTACAGGTAACCTCAACACAACTCTGTCTCTGTACAGGTAACCTCAACACAAGTCTGTCTCTGTACAGGTAACCTCAACACAAGTCTGTCTCTGTACAGGTAACCTCAACACAACTCTGTCTCTGTACAGGTAACCTCAACACAACTCTGTCTCTGTACAGGTAACCTCAACACAACTCTGTCTCTGTACAGGTAACCTCAACACAACTCTGTCTCTGTACAGGTAACCTCAACACAAGTCTGTCTCTGTACAGGTAACCTCAACACAACTCTGTCTCTGTACAGGTAACCTCAACACAACTCTGTCTCTGTACAGGTAACCTCAACACAAGTCTGTCTCTGTACAGGTAACCTCAACACAACTCTGTATCTGTACAGGTAACCTCAACACAAGTCTGTCTCTGTACAGGTAACCTCAACACAACTCTGTCTCTGTACAGGTAACCTCAACACAACTCTGTCTCTGTACAGGTAACCTCAACACAACTCTGTCTCTGTACAGGTAACCTCAACACAACTCTGTCTCTGTACAGGTAACCTCAACACAACTCTGTCTCTGTACAGGTAACCTCAACACAACTCTGTCTCTGTACAGGTAACCTCAACACAAGTCTGTCTCTGTACAGGTAACCTCAACACAACTCTGTCTCTGTACAGGTAACCTCAACACAACTCTGTCTCTGTACAGGTAACCTCAACACAACTCTGTATCTGTACAGGTAACCTCAACACAACTCTGTCTCTGTACAGGAAACCTCAACACAAGTCTGTCTCTGTACAGGTAACCTTAACACAACTCTGTCTCTGTACAGGTAACCTCAACACAACTCTGTCTCTGTACAGGTAACCTCAACACAACTCTGTCTCTGTACAGGTAACCTCAACACAACTCTGTCTCTGTACAGGTAACCTCAACACAACTCTGTCTCTGTACAGGTAACCTCAACACAACTCTGTCTCTGTACAGGTAACCTCAACACAACTCTGTCTCTGTACAGGTAACCTCAACACAACTCTGTCTCTGTACAGGTAACCTCAACACAACTCTGTCTCTGTACAGGTAACCTCAACACAAGTCTGTCTCTGTACAGGTAACCTCAACACAACTCTGTATCTGTACAGGTAACCTCAACACAACTCTGTCTCTGTACAGGTAACCTCAACACAACTCTGTCTCTGTACAGGTAACCTCAACACAACTCTGTCTCTGTACAGGTAACCTCAACACAACTCTGTATCTGTACAGGTAACCTCAACACAAGTCTGTCTCTGTACAGGTAACCTCAACACAAGTCTGTCTCTGTACAGGTAACCTCAACACAACTCTGTCTCTGTACAGGTAACCTCAACACAACTCTGTCTCTGTACAGGTAACCTCAACACAACTCTGTCTCTGTACAGGTAACCTCAACACAACTCTGTCTCTGTACAGGTAACCTCAACACAACTCTGTCTCTGTACAGGTAACCTCAACACAACTCTGTCTCTGTACAGGTAACCTCAACACAACTCTGTCTCTGTACAGGTAACCTCAACACAACTCTGTCTCTGTACAGGTAACCTCAACACAACTCTGTCTCTGTACAGGTAACCTCAACACAACTCTGTCTCTGTACAGGTAACCTCAACACAACTCTGTCTCTGTACAGGTAACCTCAACACAAGTCTGTCTCTGTACAGGTAACCTCAACACAACTCTGTCTCTGTACAGGTAACCTCAACACAAGTCTGTCTCTGTACAGGTAACCTCAACACAACTCTGTCTCTGTACAGGTAACCTCAACACAAGTCTGTCTCTGTACAGGTAACCTCAACACAACTCTGTCTCTGTACAGGTAACCTCAACACAACTCTGTCTCTGTACAGGTAACCTCAACACAACTCTGTCTCTGTACAGGTAACCTCAACACAACTCTGTCTCTGTACAGGTAACCTCAACACAACTCTGTCTCTGTACAGGTAACCTCAACACAACTCTGTCTCTGTACAGGTAACCTCAACACAACTCTGTCTCTGTACAGGTAACCTCAACACAAGTCTGCGCGTGTGTGTGTTGATGAAAGAATGTTTGGTGGCAATGTTAGAACGTGTATGTTAGAACGTGTATGTTAGAACGTGTATGTTTATTTAGAATAAAATGTTTCACAAATAGTTGATAAGACTTTGTTTTAGTGCCAAATATGTCAGGCAGGATAATCGGTACAAGAGAAGACAGAATGTACTTTTGTTAAAGTTGTATGCCGACCGATTGGTTTCCACCTCTCCCCTCTCAGATCATCCCGTGCCAGTACCTGCTCCAGCCGGTGAGGAGCGAGGAGCGTCATATCTATGCTCAACACCTCAAGTCCCTGGCCTTCTCAGTGTTCTCCCAGTGCAGGCGGCCCCTCCCCAGATCCACCAACGTCAAGTCACTCACCGGCTTTGGCCCTGGCCTGGCCATCGACACCGCACTGAAGAGCCCAGAGGTAAACAAACATCCCTGTCAAAAACAAACATGACATGAGCCTAACTAACATTATCCCAACTTTAACTTAACTAACATTATGCAGCTCCTACACCAGGGGGGGGGGGGGGGGGGGGGGCATGTCGGGTCCTAAGTGTCTGCTGGTTTGAATCATTGACTGGTTTAGAGCTGGGAAACCAGGTGTGTGTGCTATGGGAAAACAATGATGAATGAAATGCCAGGGAGAACTGTAAACCGGCAGACACGACCTCCCCTGAGGACCAGGATTGCCCATCCCTGTCATAGCCTGACCCTCCCCTCTGCTCCTCAGCCCTCTGCTCCTCAGCCCCTCAGCCCTCTGCTCCTCAGCCTCTGCTCCTCAGCCCTCTGCTCCTCAGCCCTCTGCTCCTCAGCCCTACTCTGGCCATGTGTGGTGTGCCAGCAAGAGAACGATAGCGAGGGAGAGAGGAAAGGAGCACTGAGATGGAGAAAGTGTTACACTAACCCCCTTAGTCCTGGAACAAGACCAGGGGATCTTATAACCCTCTTCCTTCTCTCCAGTTTTCTTTCCATTATCTGCTTGGCTAGCTTCCGGAGACCTCCCTAAGGGCTTCCAGGCTACAGGTTTAGACAGGGAGAGGCCCCAGACTGCCACCCAATCCTATTTAACTTTCCCAGGCCAGCCAGCCACTACATTACATTTACCCTGTACACAGTGGAGTGTAGTGGAGTGGGGACTAGAGCAGGAGCTGAGCTACTTAGCTAGCTGGATAAATGGCATCTCAGTAGTGACACTGGTAGAATGTTGGCTGTCGACTAACCAACCCAGTGACTCTTGTACATACAATGTCTGTCTAGAGTAGACAGACAGATATAGTCCTGGGTTGTGTTCAGTAGGGCACAATGTACCTAAGCGTGTTGCAATGGTAAATAAAAAAATATGCATTGTTATTAGACATAAGTAGATAGCTACCTCCCAGTAAAATAAATATCCTTACTGAACATGACCCTCGTCTAACCCCTAACCTTTGACCCCTCTCTCTCTACCCAACAGAGACCAGAGTCTTTGCGGCTCTACACGCCTCCCTTCATCCTGGCACCCACCAAGGACAAGCAGACTGAGCTGGGGGAGACGTTCGGAGAGGCCTCTCAGAAGTACAACGTGCTGTTTGTGGGCTACTGCCTGTCCCACGACCAGCGCTGGCTCCTGGCCACCTGCACTGACCTGTACGGAGAGCTGCTGGAGACCTGCATCATCAGCATCGACGTGCCCAACAGGTGGGACTACCTGGCAGCACACACCATCATCATCCTCATCACTTCTACCACCATCTAGAGTCAGCAAACCTCAAGCAGAGCATTGCAAATGTATTTTGCAGCTAGTATTTTTCTTTTTTTTTGCAAAACAATGTTTGTTGTGGGTTGTTTCCAGGTAATGATGAAAACAATGTGTAGCCTTGAAGTATAGTGATTATTGCAAGATCAACAATCTACACGTTTCCTTCAACCTGGCAACTCCTTGGTGATTTGTAGTTATGAGTGTAGTGTTAAATGTTTTCAGTGTGACAGTATGTGGGTGTTTTTGTTCAGAGCACGGAGGAGAAAAGGCTCTGCCCGGAGGTCGGGCCTGCAGAAGCTGTGGGATTGGTGCTTGGGGCTGGTGCAGATGACATCTGTGCCATGGAGGGTGGTGATAGGTCGCTTGGGCCGAATGGGACACGGCGAGTTGAGAGGTGAGGAGGACAACAGTCAACCAGCAGTTTAGGATCTAGCCCTCTATAATATCAATGGGGTATTTAGGATCTAGCCCTAATTTAGGATCTAGCCCTCTATAATCTCAATGGGGTACTTAGGATTTATCCCTCTATAATCTCAATGGGGTACTTAGGATCTAGCCCTCTATAATCTCAATGGGGTATTTAGGATTTAGCCCTCTATTATCTCAATGGGGTACTTAGGATCTAGCCCTCTATAATCTCAATGGGGTATTTAGGATCTAGCCCTCTATAATCTCAATGGGGTATTTAGGATCTAGCCCTCTATAATCTCAATAGGGTACTTAGGTTCTAGCCCTCTATAATCTCAATGGGGTACTTAGGATCTAGCCCTCTATAATCTCAATGGGGTACTTAGGATCGAGCCCTCTATAATCTCAATGGGGTACTTAGGATCTAGCCCTCTATAATCTCAATGGGGTACTTAGGATCTAGCCCTCTATAATCTCAATGGGGTACTTAGGATTTAGCCCTCTATAATCTCAATGGGGTACTTAGGATCGAGCCCTCTATAATCTCAATGGGGTATTTAGGATCTAGCTCTCTATAATCTCAATGGGGTACTTAGGATTTATCCCTCTATAATCTCAATGGGGTACTTAGGATCTAGCCCTCTATAATCTCAATGGGGTATTTAGGATTTAGCCCTCTATTATCTCAATGGGGTATTTGGGATTTATCCCTCTATAATCTCAATGGGGTATTTAGGATTTAGCCCTCTATAATCTCAATGGGGTACTTAGGATCTAGCCCTCTATAATCTCAATGGGGTATTTAGGATCTAGCCCTCTATAATCTCAATGGGGTACTTAGGATCTAGCCCTCTATAATCTCAATGGGGTATTTAGGATCTAGCCCTCTATAATCTCAGTGGGGTATTTAGGATCTAGCCCTCTATAATCTCAGTGGGGTATTTAGGATCTAGCCCTCTATAATCTCAATAGGGTACTTAGGTTCTAGCCCTCTATAATCTCAATGGGGTACTTAGGATCGAGCCCTCTATAATCTCAATGGGGTACTTAGGATCTAGCCCTCTATAATCTCAATGGGGTACTTAGGATCTAGCCCTCTATAATCTCAATGGGGTATTTAGGATTTAGCCCTCTATAATCTCAATGGGGTACTTAGGATCGAGCCCTCTATAATCTCAATGGGGTATTTAGGATCTAGCCCTCTATAATCTCAATGGGGTATTTAGGATCTAGCCCTCTATAATCTCAATGGGGTACTTAGGATCTAGCCCTCTATAATCTCAATGGGGTACTTAGGATCTAGCCCTCTATAATCTCAATGGGGTATTTAGGATCTAGCCCTCTATAATCTCAATGGGGTACTTAGATCTAGCCCTCTATAATCTCAATGGGGTACTTAGGATCTAGCCCTCTATAATCTCAATGGGGTACTTAGGATCTAGCCCTCTATAATCTCAATGGGGTACTTAGGATCTAGCCCTCTATAATCTCAATGGGGTACTTAGGATCTAGCCCTCTATAATCTCAATGGGGTACTTAGGATCTAGCCCTCTATAATCTCAATGGGGTATTTAGGATCTAGCCCTCTATAATCTCAATGGGGTACTTAGGATCTAGCCCTCTATAATCTCAATGGGGTATTTAGGATTTAGCCCTCTATAATCTCAATGGGGTACTTAGGATCGAGCCCTCTATAATCTCAATGGGGTATTTAGGATCTAGCCCTCTATAATCTCAATGGGGTATTTAGGATCTAGCCCTCTATAATCTCAATGGGGTACTTAGGATCTAGCCCTCTATAATCTCAATGGGGTACTTAGGATCTAGCCCTCTATAATCTCAATGGGGTATTTAGGATCTAGCCCTCTATAATCTCAATGGGGTACTTAGATCTAGCCCTCTATAATCTCAATGGGGTACTTAGGATCTAGCCCTCTATAATCTCAATGGGGTACTTAGGATCTAGCCCTCTATAATCTCAATGGGGTACTTAGGATCTAGCCCTCTATAATCTCAATGGGGTACTTAGGATCTAGCCCTCTATAATCTCAATGGGGTATTTAGGATCTAGCCCTCTATAATCTCAATGGGGTACTTAGGATCTAGCCCTCTATAATCTCAATGGGGTACTTAGGATCTAGCCCTCTATAATCTCAATGGGGTACTTAGGATCTAGCCCTCTATAATCTCAATGGGGTATTTAGGATCTAGCCCTCTATAATCTCAATTGGGTACTTAGGATCTAGCCCTCTATAATCTCAATGGGGTACTTAGGATCTAGCCCTCTATAATCTCAATGGGGTACTTAGGATCTAGCCCTCTATAATCTCAATGGGGTATTTAGGATCTAGCCTTCTATAATCTCAATAGGGTACTTAGGTTCTAGCCCTCTATAATCTCAATGGGGTACTTAGGATCTAGCCCTCTATAATCTCAATGGGGTATTTAGGATCTAGCCCTCTATAATCTCAATGGGGTAGGATCTAGCCCTCTATAATCTCAATGAGGTACTTATGATCTAGCCCTCTATAATCTCAATGGGGTACTTTGCTGTTTTACACTCATCTTGTTTTACTCATTCTTTTCAATCTCCTCTATAAAACATTATTGCTAGTCAAAGAATAGTGGTGTCCTCAGAGGTACTTTGCTATTTTACATTTATCTTGTCTTACTCATTGACTTATTCTTCTCTTTCTTCCCTCTCTCCCTCCTTTCCAGACTGGAGTATTCTGCTGAGCAGGAGGAACCTGCAGTCTCTAAGTCGCCGTCTCAAGGAGATGTGTCGTATGTGTGGCATCTCTGCCTCCGACACTCCCAGCATCCTTAGCGCCTGTCTGGTCGCCATGGAGCCACAGTGCTCTTTTGTCATCATGCCAGGTACTATGTCCTCCTGCCTGCCTGCCTCTGTGTGTGTGTGTGTGTGTGTGTGTGTGTGTGTGTGTGTGTGTGTGTGTGTGTGTGTGTGTGTGTGTGTGTGTGTGTGTGTGTGTGTGTGTGTGTGTGTGTGTGTGTGTGTGTGTGTGTGTGTGTGTGTGTGAGCATGTACTTGCATCTGATGGATGGTGGCAGCCTGTTATAATGCATGTCGCTCCTTGTCGTTATCAGATTGATAGTTTTGAGGACACTGCTTCTCTCAGTCATAAACCACTAGTTCTCAGGCTCCATTTATTTCTGTGTGATGTGATGGAGCTCTAGATCAATGGGTTTATTTTGGGGAGTGATTGGCATGGACCATTGACACTGTCAGTGTATAATATGGGTCTACTGCTGTATATGAGGAGGGGCTGGACGGGTCCCTCCAGACCGGTGGTTTTGGTGAACGGAGACGGCTGTCTCCTTTCCCAGGACGTAGCTTTGACCCAGACATTGTGGGTTGTACTCAACAGATAATCATTATAATCTGTGAATAGAGCGCTGGACTAATTAATAATGGCCAGTTGAAAGATGGTTGCTTTTATTGGCACCACTTACATTTTTGCTGCATCAATTAAATGGTGTTACTAATTCATTCACAGATTAATTTAATGGATGATAGCTATAGCAGATGTCAACAGTTTTCATTTGTGTGTATACTGTATGCATTCAATGTAGATTCAATGAAGATGAACGTACTGTATTATTAGCCTGTCTCCCCCTCTCTCTCTCCAGACTCTGTGTCTACAGGCTCAGTGTTTGGCCGTAGCACCACTCTGAACATGCAGACGTCCCAGCTGAGTACTCCCCAGGACACGTCCTGTACCCACATCCTGGTGTTCCCCACTTCAGCCTTCGTCCAGGTGGCCAGCTCCAACTACACTACTGACACCAACATAGACATCGCCTTCAACCCTATCCCCGGTGAGTCACAATGCTTTTCCCTCTGGCCTCACCTCTCAACTCTCACCTTTGACCTCAATTCATCCGTTTTATTGGAAGGCTTCTACTGCAACTTGTGTTGTCTTATCTCTCTTGAAAATAATGGATTGAGTCCATTGGAAATAGTTTTTTGCGCTATTCAAGTTCTCAACTCCGTCTTGTTTTTTTGCTTCATATGGGTCTCTATCTCTCTCCATTTAGCCTCAGAGTATATTGAAAATTCAAAGCTTATTCTAAGTCTCTGTCCTCTTCTCCTCCCTTCTGTCTAGATGGGTCGGACGCCATCGGGATCTTTGACCTGCTGGATCAGGAGAACGACCTGGTGGACCCTGACATCATCAACATCCTGCCCTCCTCGCCCACCACCTCACCCGTACACTCCCCCGGCGGCCACTACCACCAGGGGGGAGACGGCAGCAAGGTAGGCCCACCACAACACATCTCATCTGTGTAGAGACTAGTAGTAGTACAGACTTTATAGAAGCAAAGAAATAACCTAAATTTAAGATTAACACAAAGTAATTTATACTGAACAAAAATATAAACGCAACATTTAAAGTGTTGGTCCCATGTTTCATGAGCTGAAATAAAAGATCCCATAAATGTTCCATACACACAAAAATCTTATTTCTCAAAAATCTTGTGCACAATTTTGTTTACATCCCTGTTAGTTAGCGTTTCTCCTTTGCCAAGCTAATCCACACACCTGACAGGTGTGGCATTTCAAGAATCTGATTAAACAGCATGATCATTACACAGGTGTACCTTGTGCTGGGGACAATAAAAGGCCACTCTAGAATGTGCAGTTTTGTCACAATACAATGTCACAGATGTCTCAAGTTTTGAGGAAGCGTGCAATTGGCATGCTGACTGCAGGAATGTCCACCAGAGCTGTTGACAGATAAGTTAATGTTAATTTCTCTACCATAAGCTGCCTCCAACGTCGTTTTAGAAAATTTGCCAATAAGTCCAACTGGCCTCACAACTGGAGACCACCGTGTAACCACGCCAGCCCAGGACCTCCACATCCGGCTTCTTCACCTGCAGGATCGTTTGAGACCAGCAACCTGGACAGCTGATGAAACTGTGGGTTTGCACAAATGGTCAGAAATCGTCTCAGGGAAGCTCATCTGCGTGCTCGTCATCCTCACCAGTGTCTTGATCTGACTGCAGTTCGCCATCGTAATCAACTAAAGTGGGAAAATGCTAATCTTCGATGGCCACTGGCATGCTGGAGACGTGTGCTCTTCACAGATGAATCCCCCCAACAGGGGCGGGCAAACGACAGGTCAAGGCAGGCAGGGGTCGATAATTACATTTACATTTACATTTAAGTCATTTAGCAGA